>NC_041383.1:780142442-780151571 GCF_002162155.2 Triticum dicoccoides
CGGCTCCCGGCGGCAAGACGGCGATGGCGGGCGACGTGGGAGTGGGCGGCGTAGCTGGGCGGATGTGGAGGCCCCGGCAAAAATGGGCGGCGGCGGCGACGGAGGAGGAAGGCGAGGGTTGCTGTTGGATGGGGGAGGGCAATGTGACACAGACCAGAGGGCCCGGGGGAGGAGAGGGCGAGCGTGCGCGCGTCCGTCGCGTGTCCGCGCCGACGCAAATCCGGTTCAAAAATGAGCCGGAATTGGTTGCCTGCGGACGAAAAGCAGACGCGCGTCCGTTTGGATCGGCGCGTTGGGTCACATTTTTTGTCCGTGTCGATCCAAACGGACGGCGACGGACGAAATGGATCGCTCCATTGAAGTTGCTCTTGAGGGAAGTTCAGATGTAGACGCTCCAACAGCTGCTGGTTTGGCCGTCGTCATTACGCGGTTCCGACGGGTGGTTGACCCGCAGCACCAGGGTCCTGCACTCGTTGTTACTCGGTCCCTGCGTTCAGTACTTATTTTATACTCCTACTATATACTACTAGATGGCGCAGCGCGTTGTTTTGATACATGTGCAGGGGCTAGCTAACTAAATAACGATGGGGTAGTTAGACGCGGAGGAGATGTGCAGGCGATGGGATCTCAAAAGAAAAGTTATAGTACTATCTTATTTTTATTTTTATTTTGCGGAAAAGTTATACTACTATAATGGATGCTTTTATTGGAAGTCATCGTCGCATCAATGGCAATCAGCGTTTTTCTTTAAACGGAGGCAAAAGTTTCGCCTCATCTCATTAGTAAAGAAGAAGAAAATTGCCCGGTTAATTAACGGAAAACCGAGCGAAAACAGTTACAACATGCCCACACATGACACACAGGGTGACCTGGCAATCTATACAAAAACGCACACACGCTAAGCGTCGTCGAGGTAGCAACCCGGTATCATCATCATCACACCATCGCCAGGGCGACTCCGACTCCACCATCAACGACCACCGAAGAAGCCCTCACCATAAACTAGCGTCGAGGCCTGCGCCGGACAACGCCAAATAGTCCACCACACGCGCTGAAGACTAGGCAGCTCCGACTCTGGCGACGAGCATTGCAGGGGGAAAGCGCTGGACCTGCGTCAAGCCAGCGCCGGAACCGACCACCCGTCTCATGTCATCGTCACCGCAGAAGCACCTCCTCTGCTGCTCCGACTTCAGGAAGACAAGTGAGGCTCGGCAACCCCTCGAACAGGCCGGATGAGACCGACTACCAAAGCTCAGCAGCAGCCCAACTCCACCCAAAGCCGCCATCGTTGCCACACAAGAAGTTGCGCCACAACACCGTTGTCGAACGCACACCTGCCGACCGCAATGACGCAAACGTCCAGCCCATGAAGCACGCAGACGGGATCCAAAGCTCTTCAAGAGGACGCCCCAAAAAAGGAAGTAACGAAGTCGACGCCGTCGTCCGACCTGACCGGGCCTTAGGCTTTCACCCGAAGAGTTGGAACCGAGGGAGTGCAGGGGATGGACTCCACGGCGGCGCCTCCAAGGAGGTGCCACAACGTCCGCGGATGCCGACGCCGCCGGCCGGTAAGATCCGGCAAGCTTTCGTCTGAAGCACCTCCCAACACCACACCCACACGCGAAGCACCGCACCGCTGACCCGCACACCTCTTACGAAGCCATTGCGCCATGACTAAGTAGAAGCCACCACATACCGATTTTTTGTCAAAAAAGACCACCTGTCGAATGAAATGGTCAAAAAAGACCCCCTCTGAGACGAAGTGACGAAAAGGACCCCCTTGACCGTGGCGGCAGGCCCGGCAGGCAACACGTGGCAGTTGCCGCCACGGCGCGAGGCGGGGCCAGGCGGCATGCTGCGCAGAACGGGATTCTCGCCCTCGCGACGGAACGGCAGCGGCAGTGGGCCCTGCGGGCTGGCGGCACCCCTGTTTCCTCGTGCTGCGCTGCCTTTCCTCGTTTCGTACGCACTGATTACTCCAATACTCCGCAGTCTGTTCGTTTAGTTATTTTGATGTATGTCCGTCGTTTTTTTTTGAGCATCAGTACAGACACAAGCGCTCATATACACGCGCATACACTCATCCCTATGAACACACACACGCACACCCTACCCCTATGAGCACCTCCAAGAGACTGAGCCGGCATATCATCTTGAGATTTACGAAGCCACAGTAGGCGCCTCGTCGTCGACGGGAACGTCTCCTCCCACTGAAAGCGCATCGCCGAAAATCCTGAAATAAATCCAGGAATAATGCGAGCACCAGGATTTGAACCCTGGTGGGTTGGAGATACCACTGTTCACCTAACCATCTCAACACCAGGTTGGTTCGCATGTCTGTCCGTTGTTAGAGAGTAGGCATGCACCGAGACAACCGGAGATTCGAGCTCGTGACAGAGCGTCTGCGCATGGTGCAGAGAAGGGTATAAAAAGAAGCGAAGTACTGGAGTGTCGGCACAACAGACAAACATCAAAGAATTAAACAGCAGACTGTGTGGAATACTTGAGTAATCAGCGCGTACGAAACGGCGAAAGGCAACGCAGCACGAGGGAACAGGGAGAAGAACCCCGCCGCACGCCGCGCCGCCCCCGACCGCGGCGGCCCCCGACCGATCCGCGCGAGCTCCCGCCGGAGCGGACGGCCCGCGCCGCCCCCGCCCAAGCCGGAGGTGGGGAAGACCCCGCCGCCGCCGAGCAGCGCGGGCTTCGCCCGGCGACGTCCGCCGGCGGCGGCGAGGGGAGGAGTGGACGGCCGAGACTGAGCGGCGGCGGCTAGGGTTCCCGCGGGAGCGACCTGCGGAGCGCGTGAGGAACTGAGGTTAGTATGGCAATCAGCGTTGATATCGTCCAGCACTCGTAGTTCAGGTACCTCCCCTGCCATTCTCTTGGAGCTTGAGGAAGTAGGAGAGCATGGCGGACCACTTGTCAAGCGTGTTCAGCAGTCTCAGAGTTCTATTCCAAGGTACTCAGAGTGGCAGCCTGTCGGAGCAGCTTGCTTCCGTGCCGGAGGAGGGCACCACCGGCTTCATGGATCCCTTGCCGCCGCTCTCGTACCGCGAGTCGATCCGAAGCGTCGTTGTCTGGCCCGGATGGGGCTTCTCCGCCCAGTCCGGTCAGAGCGGATCCAACTACTACAGCAACTCAGGTGCCTCAAGTTCTTACATGTCATCCAACTACTCTGTCTGCTCCTCCGGCTCGGCGTTAGCTGCTGAAGCGGACTTCAGTGCCAGCGAGCTCACAAAGATCGCTCAAAGAATGGTCAGCGACGGTTACGTCAAGCGCATATTCCAATCGTTCATCGACTCATCTTTCTCACCTATAGTCAGATGCGGTGGCCGTTTTTTGCTGGAGAATTGGTTCGTCGAGCTTGACGTCGACTGGGTTCTCCAAATGCGCGAGAACAATGGCGATAAGTGGCGCTTCCAGTTCAGGGACATGTCTGCATCGCGCCTCCAAGAATTGGTCGAGAGGTGGAGCCGAGCTATCACAATAATTGTTGTCAGTTTCAGAGAGCTGGTCGCTGTCATCCATGACGCGCCGGCAGTTGCGCAGTTTGGTAAAGCGAGCATCTCACCAATGCTCGCCTTTGTCGACGCCGTGATCCATGTTAATGAGGCGGAGAAGCTACAGGCCCTGCTACACACATACTTCTGTATCTCCAGTGCATCATACAACATGTCTATGATTCACGTCATCTCTTCGGAAGCCCAAAGGATTTTCAACGAGATAAGCGCCTCGTTGGACAGAGAAAGGAAGAGGTTGATTGCGGCAATGTCAGGCACGATGCGCCGAGGGTGGAAAAGTTATAATGATCACAGGCATCGGACAATGGGAGGC
Source organism: Triticum dicoccoides (assembly GCF_002162155.2). Taxonomy (NCBI): domain Eukaryota; kingdom Viridiplantae; phylum Streptophyta; class Magnoliopsida; order Poales; family Poaceae; genus Triticum; species Triticum dicoccoides. Next base: position 780,146,280 of record NC_041383.1, read on the forward strand.
GAGGATTACAGGAACACTCGGCTGTTGGTGGATTGCATAAAGTTGATAAGGAGAGCACAGGCATCGGCAAAGAACTCTGCACAGAGCCACTACACTCGAGAGCTTCACGACCTGATACATGGAGAGATCAGTTATCTCAAGGATCTACTTGCAAAAATATCGGCTAGGTGGTGGGGCAAAAGACGACATGAAAATCATAGTGGTCACGAGGATCTGCTTGTCAAAATATCGGCTTGGTGCTGGGACCCAAGCTTCAGGTACATGTTCTTGCTTAACAATTCATATTTCATAGCGCAGGTGTCTGAGCCATCGGCATCTGTTGAGCTGTGCTCTGGACATCAGCAGAGACTTGAACTTATACCTGAATGTGAGAAGTACATTGATGGTTATCTTGATGCTTCCTGGGGACATGTGCTCTCCTGTATACCAAAATCGAGATCTCCTGGATTCATCCATCGTTGGATCAACACCCCTTCACTGACCAAATTCGAGTTAGCATTTCGTGAAACGTACCAGGCTCAGAAGTTCTGGAAGGTTCCGGACCCTCAGCTCAGAGATGTGCTGCGGAGAGCTATCATCGAGAGAGTCATTCCAGGTTACCGTGACTACCTGAAGGAGCATCCCTTGCTGGAGAAACAAGCTAGTGACGGAAGCAGCAGTCCCGAAGTTTTGGAGGAGATGCTGGGAGAGCTATTTGAAGGATGAAAACTGCTTTTGATGCATCAAACAGGGACACCCGACAAATAAGAGGCCGGAGTCATGTTTCATAATTATATTTGAACTTCCTGTTTCGTTTTTAAGTGGAGTTGTATTCTGAATTCCATTCCCCAGCAAAACAAAAAAGGTATTCTGAATTCTGTTGGTAGCTTAATAAACGCCAGATACTGTATCAACTAGGCATCAGCCGTGGGTGTGCTTTTATTCGATTTCATGATGCATTCTGCTTCTTTGTCAATTCCATAGATAGATAAGTGCATATGTTAGTTTTGATTATACAGCATTCTGTATGCATTTACTTTTGTCCGGTTCATTAAATCGGGTTTTTTTTTTTTTGGTATCAACCTGTTGTATTCAAAACTTCAGCATGCTGATAATCACTGAAACTTAAAGGTAGCCCCGTATGAGAAAATTTATATCACAAAAATAGTTATATTTGCCACATATGTGTACTATCTGTATGTGAAAACCTTTTTGCTTATCTGATTATTATGCACCGTAAAAGGCCAGCTGAAATGAGCATTTGTGGATACACTATTATGTTCGGGCCTTCTTTTCCCTCATCATAGATTTGCCATTTGACAACGTCTTCTTAACAGCAGAAACTGAATCAGCAAAAAATCAAAGAATTTTTCCTGTGATATGCATCAAAACCCTTCATGTTACACAAACACAAGCCACGATACAACTTTGTCTTTGTGTGGTAACCAACAATACAGCTGGATTACAACGCTCGGTAGCCCGCATTGTGAACCTCTGATTCATTTATATTACTACTTGTACCATGTAAGATCAGATCCACCAGACCAGTACGAAAGTCTGGCTAATGTTTACAGACAGAGAGGAGAAGAAAATGAAACGAGGATGGAGTACTTACTATATATCACCAAAATCCAGTATGCTATTCGAGGATGGAATACAATCTATCAGCAAATGCCAGTGACCTACGTGCTACTGCATGCCGCCATGTAAGCTGAGAGCCAGTTCTAAGAAAAAAAAATTGTAAGTTGAGACCTGAGAGCCTCACTGAAATACGGCACCCTAGCAATCTGTCTTGAGCAGGACGGACATCAGAGTAAAACAGAGTACATATCACGGACAGAGTCCTGTGGGCGCACAACAAGCCGTAAAAAGGCCACATGTTCAGGACCTCGGACAGGCTGAAATTATATTCAGATTTAAAAATCTATCGGGGAGGGGAGGGGAGGGGAGGGAAGGACAGGGGACGAGGGCAAATGTGGGCCAGCCCGGTTGCTATATCTTCCTCTCAAATAAACTTAATTTTCACCTCTTGCGCATTCTCACGTTTGAGGGTTTCTCATGCCGCCGCCATATGGGAAATTTAGGTCCCCTCGCCTCCGGCTGTCATCCTACCGTTGAGAGGCAGGGGGCCTCGGATCTTCAACACCTCTACGTTGTGATCATCATAGTTTTGTGATAATAAATCCCCTCTCATTCTTTTGGCGGTGTTATGGGGATAGAGAGTTTTCTGTCATCACAGATCTGATTATTCGGATTTGAGGAGTTTATGTTGCTGTGTCAAGCTTTTTTTTTTGTTGGTTTGATTCTTTGTGGATGTGAAATCTTTTATCGATACCATGATAAAGATATAATGATTTGACGGCAAGCACTTCTAAGGGATCATCCCCGGCCCAAGTACGTTCATTGATCAAGACTTCTCTTTTTGGATGGGCGACTCAAGGCGCTCTTAAAAACCATTATTTGTGATGTTTGTGTGGGTGAAAGAGTGACAACATCGTTGCTCCAGTCCAATTACAGCCTCTTTACCAAAAAATCTGAAGTATTTCCTCGTGCAGAGATTGAGAACGCAAAGAAGGTGTTTCAAGAGATTTATTGTAATTCTTAGTCATACGAGTTACGTTGTATTTTCTTGCATCGTAGGTCCAAATCACTTTACTTGTAATTGCTATGAGTATGAATAAAGTTACATGTATTTTTTTAACTTAAGTTTCACTCTAAAAAACTTCATAGCTGCACAACTATATGTCTCTTAGAGCAAAAGTACCTATCATCTCGCTTGAAGCTTTTCTCTGCGTGCTACTGTATGAGGCTAGCCTTTTTCGTGCATTCCTTCACTCGCACACTATCGCTTGTTGCGTTGGCATCGGTAGTTAGATTTCTTGTTTTTTGTTTGTTTCTTCTCTGGTTTTTTTTTCTTCATTGGTTTCTTCAGTTTTTTTTTTCATTTTTCCTTTGTCTTGCCACAGTTTTCTTTGTTTTATTCTGGTTTGTATTGTTTTTCCTTTCCTTTTTCTTGTGCTTTTCTATTGTTTCTTCCTCCATTTTTATTGATTTTTCTTTTCTATTCTATTTTCTTAATTTTTATTTGGATATTTTTTATTCTTAGATTTCTTCGTTTCTTTTGTTTTTTGGGGGTTTTCTTCATTTTCTCATGGGTTTTACAATTTCCTCTGGTTTATTTTGTTTTTCTTTCTTTCTGGATGTTTATTTTATTTCTTTCTTCCGTTTTTTTGGTTTTCATCTCTTTTCAATTTTCCTTTTTTCAGGTAATGTCCATATTTTTATACATATTTGTACACTTGACTAATACATTAGGATTTTTTTTTAGACATGTTAATATTTTTCAAAGATAAATTGTACATTTTCAGTATTATTAGGCATATTTTTAATCCATGTTTCACATTTTTAATATCAATGATTTATACTTTTTTGATATTAATGCATGTTTAATAAATATTTCAAAACATGTTATTATTTTTATATACTCCAGGAACATTTTTTTTGTACACGTATAGTATTTTTGTGTTTGGTGTCTACACGTAAATAGACGAAGAATTTTTTTTAATTTTTTTGTGTTTGTCTACTTTTTTCATACACATTGTACATTTTTAATACATGACAGGAATATGTTTCTATACAGTATTAATATTTTTTAAATAGTGAATTAACCTTTCTTTGATACATGATCAATATTTGTAACATTTATTTTCTTATGTCCAATTTTTTAAAACACGTTTAACCTTTTTGGTATACATCAGGAACATTTTTTATACACCTTTAACATTTTTTCAAATGTTTGATTAACATTTTCTAAATACATGATCAACTTTTTTGATACACATTATAATTTAATTTATACATTTGCATATGCATGAGAAATGTTTAATATATACACTTCTACATTTTACAAATGCTAGGTCAATAATTTTCAAATGTAGACTCTTTTTGGTGATATATAAATTCAGAATATTTGGAAGTATGAACAAAAGCAAAAGAAAAACGAAAGCAAAAAAGTGACCTCCCAGGAGCTGGACCGGCCCAGTATCACTCTCCCTTGAGCAAGGCTGCTCTACATCCGAGTCAAGCGAGACATAGGGGCACCCGCTAATAGCTCTGCGTCATCTCTGCCGCTCGTAGTTGCTTCAACTTACCACACCTGCCAGCAAAGATATTTTTAAGCACTGATTTGTGCAAGTTTATAAAGATTTTGGGCTTCCCTCATAAAACAAATACAGATTTTGGGCAGGTTCCATGCATTTTTGTATTAATATGTTTCTATAATTGTCGTCGGTTTTTTTACTTTTTGGTTTCATTTTTTCAATTCCTTTTTTCTATTATTATTTTTACAAATAAATCTCGTCTTTTTAAATAGATGTTATATAATTTTCATGCACACAATGATTTTTGATAAACATAATTTTCACAATATTATTTAAATATATTTTTAATGTCACAAATGTATTATTGAAATGCGTGAATATTGCTTAAATGTTATGAACTTTTTTTAGTGTACGTTGTATAACCATTTTTAGAAAATTTCGTGAATATATTTCTGAAACATTTTTACATTTTATTTAAATTCCAAAACGTTTTTTTATTGTACAAAATATTTTTACAAACAACGCAAAAATATATTTTCATTGTCTAACCATTTCTTAAAATGTCACGAACATATTTCTAGAACATGTGAACAGTTTTTGAATGGTATGAGCATTTTTTTTAAATTGTGCAAACAAAGTTGTACTCTCCTTGAACATTTTTTAATACGAGATGAATGCATTTAGAATTTTAAGTAAATTATTTTTAATGTATGTGTTCAGGATATTTCAAAATATAAAAAGTAAACAAAAAAAGAAAAAGTGAACAAACTAATATTGAAAAGGACTTTGCTAACTTCCTACTGTTTGGAAGTTAAGCAATAGATCAAGACAACCTCCCCCTCCCATAATCACGCATACTGCATACTGCATGCAAATTCCTCTCTCTTTGTGTTGTAGAATAATTGCATGGAAAAAAGCTGATGTCACCAAAGATTTCATTTAAAAATAATTTAAAATGTTTTGTAGCTCAAATCGTCGCTCCGATTGAAAAATTGTTTTCACATAAAATATTCGTAGCGACGAGATCTTCGAAACTAGATCACGTGTTCATACATTTCGACGACTTTTTTTTGGTAAAAGTTACCACGTGTGCATAAGTTATCATGCCTATGGTGCATAAGTTGTCGTGTTGTTTACATAGAAATTACCGGGGCATAAAAAAGTTCCTCCAACCTTCTCTTCACAAGCAGCATGCATTAGAGAGAAAAATTTT
>NC_041383.1:780152200-780167707 GCF_002162155.2 Triticum dicoccoides
CGGTAAAGTTATCATGGTGTTTGCGCATGAGTTATCAGGTTTGTGTTGTGTAAATTATCATGCTATTTGTGCTGAAGCTATCGGGGTATCTACAACTACTTTTTCTCCCGGGTCACAGTTATCATAGTGTTTGTGCGTGAGTTATCATGTCTGTGGTGTGTAAATTATCATGTTACTTATGCAGAAGCTATGGGGAGGGTCTTCAACAATTTTTTTTCTCGGGTCAAAGTTATCACAGTGTTTGTGCATGAGTTATCAGGTCTGTGATGTGTAAATTATCATGTTATTTTTGCATAAGCTACCAGGTGTGTATTATATCACATGCAGCCAGATAACTATGAAAATGAACCATGTTGATAACTATAGTACATCTGGCCCGATAACTGCACAGTAACCATGTTGGCAACTATAGTACATCTGGCTCGATAACTACAAAATAACCATGTTGGTAACTATAGTACATCTAGACCGATAACTACAAAATAACCATGTTGGTAACTATAGTACATCTAGCCCAATAACTACAAAATAAACAAATAACCATGTTGGTAACTATAGTACATCTAGCCCGATAACTTCAAGAAGCTACTGTCGTCTCATCTTCTTGAGCTAGACACAAACCCTAACAAAACTTAAAGCACAAAAAAAAACAGAGCCCACCCGCTGGCAAGCGCCGGGATCCACCACGCTCCCATGCGATAACGCCACCGGAGACGTGGCAGATCGACGGCGCCGCCGATGGGAGGTAGAAACCCTAGCCGCCTTTTTTGGAGGTGACACTACCTCTGTATCGGGATAACTAAATGTGTTAATGGCTCGGTATTTGGTACGTAAGTTACGACGATACTTACACAAAACTTATCGGGGGGATGTTTGAACGGTTTTTTCCATTGGCTTATAAGTTACCATGGAATTTATATGTAGTTATCAGGTCCGCGACACGTATATTACCATGCTATTTACACATAAGTTACTGAGGATGTTTTTAATAGTTTTTTCAGGTAAAGAAAAGCTACCACGATGTTTGTACGTAAGCTATCAAGTTTGTGGTGCGTAAATTTATCGGGGATGTTTCAAAACAAATTCTTTTTTGGTGACACATAAGAAAATGACTGTTGTTCGAATTTTATAGGGTGCGGAATATTAATTTCTCTACAAAATGTTCATCATTATGAAAAAGGAAAAGCATAAGACGATGCATTACTCCTTTAAAAAACTTGGATCAGATGGTTTTGTCCACTCTTCAAAGTAGGCATTGTTTTTTTTCTTTTCCACTCATTTAATAAGGTGTAAAATCCATCTAATCAATAAAAAATCAGACAAAAACTTAGCTCAGGTGGTAGTGCACAGTGGCCTCAACCAGCAGGTTTTGTGTTCAATTCCTAGTAGAGCCCTTTCTTTCACGCGAGACTGGCAAAAAAGAATCGAGCGGTTTTATCGCGTGAGAGAAGTGGATCGAGTTGTTTTCCTTTTGGGGGCTGATAGGCGCCGGCGGACCGGCGCAAGCGCCAGGCCGGTCGCTCGCCAGCCGCACGATGGGGGCGTGCGCAACCACTCGATGCACTAGTCTCTTTCTTTCCCAGCTCTTTGCATGTGTTGTACATGTGGGTGATTTACGTGTTTCCAGGCCAGCCCGTGTTCCCAGCCCGTCGCACGCGCAACACTCGTCCTGTGTACGCGTACACGTGCTGTATAGTCGTAGATGACGGCCGCCACCGTCTCCATCGACCGCGACACATCTTCCTCGCCGTTGGGCCGCGACTCGCAGCAGCGCTCGCCACCGCCGGCCTTAGCGTCGCTCACCGGTGGTAGTATCCATAGTCGCCCGTTTCAGCACACACACCACTGTTGATGTAACACTCGTTGTCGCCGGTTCAAGCAAAAGCAGGCGCCTGGTTGCAGAGAAAGCTATCATGTCATGTCGTCAGATGCCGCGCACCATGCTAGTTGCAGCAAACTGATCTATTGATCCCAGTCACACCCCATGCCGGTTGCAGCATCTGGGCAGCGCACATCGGTCGTAGCATCCAGGCCGGATGCTCCCAGCTGCAAACGGCTACGGTAGAGCTGCGCTCGGTGCACGGTGAAGTTGCAACCAGTGTGCCAATTGCTACGGATGGAGTTTTTTTTGCTGCAACCGGTGAAAGTTGGGGCTGTGACCGGCGCACGGAGGAGCTGCAACCAACACCGGAAAATGCTACGAGCGGCGGCCGAGAAAGATACTACCGATATTGTTTTTTGCTGCAACCAGAGAAAGCATGGGTTGTGACCGGCACGCGGAGGTGCTGCAACTAGCACTGTAAAATGTTATGACCGGCGGCCGAGAAAGCTACAACCGGCCTCTAAAAAAGCTTCAAGCGAAGAAGTGGAAGCTGGAAGGTGACCATGAATGCCCCGTCCACTGTCGCAGCTCGTTGCCGCAGCTCTGCTTCACCGTCATAACTCGTCGTTGTTGCCTCACGCAAAAAGCTTGTTGTACCATGGCCTGTGCTGGTCCCAACAAATCAGCTTGCCAGTCGCAGCTTTCCGTCCCGCCAGTCCCAACAAATAATCTCCTCCTATCCCAGAAAAAGAAACTTCATAAATTCTCAGCAACAAAAAATCTCGCTGGTCGCAACAAAAATTCTCACCGCTCCCAGCAAAATTGATCAACGGTTCGAGCAAAAAGAAGGCTTGCCATTGCGGGGACGTAGCAAAAATTCTCGCCGGTCGTCAGTCGTAAAAAATAATCTCGCCGGCCGTTAATCGTAATAAAATTTCTCGCCAGTCCCATCACAAATGATCGCCAGCAAAAGGAAAATTACTTGCAATCATCAGGTTGTAGCAAAAATTCTCGCCGGTCACCGGTCCCAACAAAAATGATTGCTGATTCCAACAAAAAAATGTAACTTGCCATTGGTGGGATGCAGCACAAAATTTTCGCCGATCGCAACAAAAAGTCTCGCCGATCCCAGCAATAATGATAGCCGTTTTGCAGAAAAAAAGGCTTTACTATCGGTAGGACACAGCAAAAATTTTCACCTGTCCAAGCAAAACAATTCATCGTATCTAGCAAAAAAAAAAAAAACGCGTCTCTGGTCACCGCGAAAAACAACACCGTCCCAGCAAAACTACTCGTCGTTTGTACCAATAAAAAGTTCGCCGTCTCTGGTCATCACAAAAGGTCACACCGGTCCCATAAGAACGACTCGTCGGTTGTAGCAAAAAATGCCTCATTGGCGCCGGTCACAACAAAAAATTACGCCGGTCCATCAAAACGACTCACCTATTATAGCTCAATATTAACCGGTCGTAGCTTGCCGGGCTGTCCATGGCAATTGCATCGGAAAAAAGAAAACAAGTGGACACGTGTGGGACGAAAAGCGGTTGGGAAAGGCGGCCCAGGCCCACCAGCATGTGCGCCCGTCGTGCAACAGGAGCCAGTCGATCAATGCGAATCGTACGCTGCGCACGCGACCGGCGCGCGGTTAGGCCGGTCCGCCGGTCTGCAACGTTTCCCTTTCCTTTTACACTCATTTAATAAGTTATAAAATACATGTAATCTGCATAAAAACAGGACATAAAGTTAGCTCAGCTGGTAGTGTGTTATGGTCTCAACCAATAGGCTGTGTGTTCAATTCTTAGTGGCGCCTTTTTTTTTTCTTTTCACGCATGAGACTGGAAAAAGAATGCGGATCGAGCAATTGTCGCGCAGGAGAACCGGATCGAGCGGTCGCTGGGTTGTTTGGATCTGTTGTTAACTTCCGGTCGTCTGGATTTTAACTTTCTCTTTGGATCTATTGTGATGTAACTTAGCATTCATGCATAATTCATTCCGTAGCTTAGTTGCTACGTAATCGCAGAAAAACCAGCCGTGTGGTATGATTAAAGCAAACAAAGATCAAGAAAAGAAAAAGCGGAAGCATGTGAGCACTACATGCGGAGCGGATCGTGCATCTCTCGAGGTTTTAGGAAGGTTAAAACTAAGACGTTTGCGGGTTATTTGGTTCAATTTCTTAGTGTGCCAAAACCAAAGTTTTATTGCTTGTAGCTATTGTGTTGTTGTTTAATAGTAGGTAAAATTCCTTCAATTTAACACGTACACAACCTAGCTTTGTTTATTAACGAGATTGGCCTAAGCTGGCCACAACCAACAACGACCTGGTATTCACCATGTTGTTTTTATCTCGGAGCGACTCTTACGGATCTATTCTTAATGTCCAGTCGACTGAAGAATAGCTTTTTCGTATTTAAAATATGAAGGAAACAAAAAAGCATAGTCTCCTGAGTTACTTATTAGGAAGGCTGCTTGAGGCGAGCCCGGACACTTTAATTGCCAGAATCTTGAATGCGGTATATTTTCAATCAACCCATGTTGTTTTTATCTCGAAGCAACTCTGACGGATCTATCATTAACGTCCGGTCGATTGGAAAATAGTTTTCTTATATTGAAAAAATGAAGGAAACAAAAAAACATAGTCTCCCCAGTTACTGGATTTTCCCACTAGGAAGGCTGCTTGAGGCGAGCCCGGACACTTTAAGTGCCAGAATCTTGAAGGCGGTATATTTTCAATCAACATCTACAGTACATACAGAACTAGACAGCAAAAATGAAGGAAACAAAAAAGCATAGTCTCCCGAGTTACTAGATTTTCCCACTAGCACTACAAGAAATATGTCAACTTGTAATCTTCTGTCAGTGACTCTGGAAGAATTGGTCATAAATCTATGACTGAGATCAATTGGTCAAAAACTGTTCGGGGGGCTCCAAACCCTAAACTATAACGATCATTTTGGTCAGAAATATCATAATTTCCTTACATGAAATGGTCATAAAGCAGACAGCACTGGTCTGCTGCCTTATTTCTAACTGATCACGACCAATATAGATGGTCATAACCTTATAAATTGTGGCGGATTGCTATGACTAGGCGCCACCTCATCAGTTTTGCCTATGTGTCATGTTCATGTGTCAATTTTTGTCCTAGGTTATGAAGCAACCTATATTTCTGTCATTCTTAAAATTCCTAAAAAAATCTCATAAATTTTGGGTCATATCTTTGTCAAATATGTAAAAATCCTTCCTTGCCTAGTTCAAAAATAATTCAACAATATTCATTGTCCTATTCTGTTCAGAATAGCACTTTGTGAAGAAAGTGCGATTTATATATTCTTGATTGCCCTAAAAAATTTTGGACACTCTTTCCTATCCAAATCATTGCCTCATGACAAAATTCACCTCCATTTGCCCAGTAAATCTTTCTCGGCAAATTTGCAAAGTTTCTATCCACCTAGAAACGTTGTGAAGGAAGTACCATTTTATATATCCAAATGACATGAAATTTATACAGTTCCTTCATATGCCTAAATTATCACCCTCCTCCAAATTGCAGCTCAATCAAATCATCTATGTGAGCCCAGGTTCAATTTTTATTTTATGGCCAGATTGGCACATTGCAAAGCAAGTGTTATCTAGATCCCCTCTTATTACCCTCAAACTTTTTGGGCACTCTTCCATACCCAAATCATTGCCACATGATAATATTCAGCTCCATTTTTCAATAAATCTTTCTCAGAAAATTTCCAAAGTTTCTATCTTGAGAGAAGCTTTGTGAAGTACTCCCTTCGTACGAAATTACTCGTCCAAGAAGTGAATGTATCTAGATGTATTTTAGTTGTAGATACATCCATTTTTGTGACAAGTAATTCCGAACGGAGGGAGTAAGTACTAGCTAGGCTTGCCCAAATGATCTGAAAATTTACCAGGGCATGACCATACCTATGTAACCTACCTACACCAAATTTGAGCTCATTTCATTTATCCACTTTCTCTTGCTAATTTTCCCAAGTTTCTGTCCAGAGAAGAGCATTGTGAAGGAAGTAATACTTTGGCATGCCCAAATGATATCAATTTTCTACAGTGCTTTCCTATACCCAAATAACTATCCTCCACCAAATTTCAGCTCAATCGATTCATTATTTTGAGCCAAACTTCAACATTCATATTTCTGTCCAGTGTGGTACTTTGCAAAGAAAGTACCACCTAGGCTCCTCCTTTTGAGCTGAAAATTTGTGAAGGCAGTCTTCTTAGTAGATGCTCATCCTCAGCCAAAACACAAGTCAATTGGCCATGTGCATTTCTCATACCGGTAATCAAACACTTGGCTGCTAATTCATATTTGAGCATAGTTCGGTCTCCTCGTGAGAAGCTTCTGGTGTCATTTTCTTCCTAGCACCTACCTGGGGAGTGCCCAACCCACTAGACATGTCTAGGCTGCCCAAAACACATGTCAACGCCACAGTCATGCGGTGTCCACGTGGCGAGCATGCAACTTTACGCGCTTTGGAGTTGGGGCCCTCGGCTACCGTCCAAACCTCAACATATCGCCACCAAACCATATATTTCTGATTAAATAGATACTTATGTAACTAGAAATGATTTTTGGAAAAAATAAAGAGCAAACTATAAAGCAGTCGTAGATCAAATTTGACCAATTTCCTACTGAATCGGCGGAAATTTGTCTTTTTCACGAGAGGTGGATCAAAACTTTTGACATCCAACCATTTTGTCAATTCTGCATTAAATATTTCCTAATATTTTTTTTAAAATTGATTTGGTCCCATTTTGCAACAATTATTTGGTAGATTCTTCACAAAAAACCTCATTTTGGGCACTCGAAAAATGGAAAATGATTTTTTTGTAGAAAGAAAATGAAAACTTCCTTAGGCAACATTGTTTGCCATTCCAATATGCACCCTTGTGAACAATATGAGATCATTTGAACAAACTATGCCATGAATATGGCCATAAGATTGATCATCTGGCTTGAAAGTCATTGATCTCTACACATGATAGCTCGTTTCTGAGATTTTTTTTAAATAATTATCATATTACAAGTTTATTATTTTTCCTGGTAACTTGACCACATATAATGACACAATGCGAAGCTTTTCCATATTTTTGTTTTTTTTTGAATTTTTCATGCCCGTTTCAAAATGCGGTCAAAACGGCGGGCATGACTGTTCCTAACTAGTGGTTGAATCTTGAAATTTTTTTGGTGTTTCTATGCTTAAATAGATACTTTGGTAACTAGAAATGATTTTTAGGAAAAATAAATAGCAAACTATGAGGCAGCCGCAGTTCAAATTTGACCCGCTTCCAGCTAAATTGCCAGAAATTTGTCTTTTTCATGAGATGTGGATAAAAGCTTTTGACACCCGACCATTTGGTCAATTATGCATTAAATATGGCCTAGTATTCTATAAAATTAATTCGGTCTAATTTTGCAACAATTATTTTGTAGGTTCTTCACAAAAAAACCTCATTTTAGGCACTCGAAAAATGGAAAATGATTTTTTCGTGCAAAGTAAATGAAAAATTCCTTAGTCAACATTGTTTGTCATTCCAATATGCACCCTTGTGCACAATATGAGATCATTTGAACAAACTATGCCATGAATGTGGCCATAAGATTGACCATCTAGCTTGAAAGCCATTGATCTTCACACATGATAGCTCGTTTGTGAGAACACTTTTTTTAAAATAATTATCATTTTTAAAAATAATTATAATTTTTAAAAATAATTATTATATTACAAGCTTATAATTTTTCCTAGTAACTTGACCACATATAGTGACACAATGCAAAGGTTTTTCCATTTTTTTGATTTCTTTTGAATTTTTCATGTCCGTTTTAAAATGCGGTCAAAACGACGAGCATGACGTTTCTAGCTAGTTGTTGAATCTTGAAAAACTTTTGGTGTTTCCTTGATTAAATACATACTTTTGTACCTAGAAATGTTTTTTGGGAAAAATAAATAGAAAACTATGAGGCAGCTGCAGTTCAAATTTGACCCGCTTCCAGCTGAATCGGCATAAATTTGTCTTTTTCACGAGAGATGGATAAAAGCTTTTGACACCCAACCATCTGGTTAATTATGCATTAAATATGGCCTAGAATTTTAGAAAATTGATTTGGTCCAATTTTGCAACAATTATTTGGTAGGTTCGGGCACTCAAAAATGGAAAATGATTTTTTTGTTCAAACAAAATGAAAAATTTCATAGGCAACATTGTTTCCCATTCCAATATTCACCCTTGTGCACAATATGAGATCATTTTTAACAAACTATGTTATGAATGTGGCTATAAGATTGATCATTTGGCTTGAAAGCCATTGATCTCCACACACGATAGCTCGTTTCTGAGAACACTTTTTCAAAATAATTATCATATTACAAGTTTATTATTTTTCCTGGTAACTTGGCCATATATAATGACACAATGCGAAGGTTTTCCATTTTTTTTAAATTTTTCATGCCCGTTTCAAAATACGGTCAAAACGGGAGGCATGACCGTTCCTAGCTAGTGGTTGAATCTTGGAAAACTTTTGGTGTTTCTCTGATTAAATAGATACTTTTGTACGTAGAAATGATTTTTAGGAAACATAAATAGCAAACTATGAGGCAGCCGCAGTTCAAATTTGACCCGCTTCCACCTGAATCGGCAGAAATTTGTCTTTTTCACGAGAGGTGGATAAAAGCCTTTGACACCCAACCATTTAGTCAATTATGCATTAAATATGGCCAAGTATTTTAGAAAATTGATTTGGTCCAATTTTGCAAAAATTATTTGGTAGGTTCTTCACAAAAAAACCTCATTTTCTGCACTCGAAAAATGGAAAATGGTTTTTTCGTATAAAGAAAATGAAAAATTCCTTAGTCAACATTGTTTGTCATTCAAGATACAAACTTGTGCACAATGGGAGACTATTTTGTTTTTTGAATTTTTCATGTGTAAAACTTAGGCACCCGCTAGTGTTTTGATTTTCGACCTTAATTGTAAACGATTGTGATCTTGACATTTTAGTTAATTGTAAATAAGTTGTGGGCTAATATTTTTGAAAAAAGTTGTCCCTTTTACAAGACAGATTTGTAGTTTTTTCTTAAAGAAATCCGCCACCTCCTCCCCAACCCTGTTTACTGGTTCAAGACACGCCTTTTGAAAACCCGTTTTCCTCCCAACCACACATCCACGGATCAACGGAGATGGGATGGGGGTCGGCTCCACAGCCGCGATTGGTTGGTTTGAACACAGTCCCGCCGTCCTCGCACAAGCGAGCTCATCGGAGTCCGCAGGACTCACCGGAAACAGAACACAATTGGCGTTTCGGGGTGTTCCAGAGATGCATGAAGAATTGCAAGGACTAAACGAAGGGACAACCCTTCCAATTGTATCCGGGACAATCATTTTACCAAATTCCCCACCCAAAACAATTTGGGAATCCCCAATCAAATGAACTTCAGATTGCGAATTCAGCAAGGCACATGAACAAAAATTGGGTCGATTGTTTCGTACCTTTGAACGGGGTTTCTCCCCGCAATCACCCGACCATGGTGGAGGTTCCAAGGTGGATCCCCTGGTCCTCCTGCGCCTTGTTTGCAGGGCGGGGGCACCCTGCAAGGCCCATGCGCCGGATTGCAGAAGCTTCAAGGGACCCTGGGGAGGACGGCCCCCGGAGGCAGCGCTTCTGGAGGGATGCGGGAGATCTGCAGCACCGGCGGAGGGCGTATGTTGAGCCTTGACAGCGAGCTTGTCTTGAAACGCGCCCATCTCGCCGCCTGCCTCGGGTCTGATGACTCCGCCTCCTGAATCGCCCAGAAGATGAACTCGAAGTCCATCCCACCGTCGTCGCCCGCAAAGCGAGCGCGCTCCTCGAACGCCGCATGTCGCAGGATCTCCATGAAGATGTCGGGCCACTTGGAGCGGTTTGGGAATATCTCCCTCACCACCCGACGCATCTCCGCCAGCGCTTCCGGCGACGACGCGTCGATCTCCGGGAGCGTCGCCACCGGCGGCGGAGGCTGGGGCGGCGTCGCCACCTGATGCGCGGGTCGCAGCCGCCGCGCCCTTGCTCCGCGTCGCGCCCCTCCCACCATCTCTCTCGCCAGATCTGTCCGTGGCACCCAGGGAATCGCGGCTCGATCTGAGATGGGGAGGATGAGGATGGGAAACTGGAGGGGATAAGGCCATGATGGTATTAATGGAGGCCGCGGCGCCATTAATGCCGGTAGGTGAGGAATTGCCTCCCCCTCGCTCCGCGTCGCGTCCCATCCTGCCTGGGGACTTTCTTCTTCATGCAAACCTTTTTTATCGCAGATATGCAAGACAAGCGATATATTGACCATGCAAACCTTTTTTATGCCTCAAGCCCAACGCATTTTCGATGAGATAAGCATCTCGTTGAAGACAGAAGAAACCAGGTTAGTTCAGGCCATATCCAGCACCATGATGGACATCAGGACAGATTATTATGATCTCTCGTGGGATATCGAGGAGCTTGAAGAAAGCGGAGGCGGAATTCACAGAAAGGTTCGGTCCTTGGTGGATTGCATACTGTGGATAAGGAAAGCATGTGCTTCCACGTTGAACTCTGCACAAAGCCAAAACACCGTAAAGCTTCGTGACGTGATAGATGGAACAATAGATTATCTGAAGGATCAGCTTCAGAGAAACTCAGATTGGTTCTTCGATCCAAGCCTCGGGTGTATGTTCCTGCAGAACAACTCCTATTTTGTTGCGCAGCTTCTGGGAATTAAACTTACAACAGAATGCGAGATGTACATGGATTTATATCTTCATTTTTCTTGGGCACATGTGTTGTCCTACATACAGAAATGGAATTCTCCTGGACTTCTAGGTCGTTGGGTCAACACTTCTCCTCTAGCTAAATTCGAGTCAGCATTTTATAAAACATAGCAAACTCAGAAGTTCTGGAAGGTTCCGGATCCCCAGATCAGAGATGCGCTGCGGAGAGCTATCATCGAGAAAGTTATTTCAGATTATCGTGACTACCTGAAGGAGCATCCAGAGCTATCTGAACAGGTTAGCCAGGGAAGCAACAGTCCGAGGTTTTGGAGTT
The DNA here is from genome assembly GCF_002162155.2 of Triticum dicoccoides. Taxonomy (NCBI): domain Eukaryota; kingdom Viridiplantae; phylum Streptophyta; class Magnoliopsida; order Poales; family Poaceae; genus Triticum; species Triticum dicoccoides. Next base: position 780,163,102 of record NC_041383.1, read on the forward strand.
GATGCTGGGAGAGTTATTTGAAGGATGAAAACTATCAGTGGCATCAGCCAGAGTCACCCGACAAATAAGAGACTGGAGTTATTTCATCGTTGTATTTGGAATTATTTCTTCCCTTTTGAAGTGAAGTAGTAATACTGAATTTCGTTGGTTGCTGAAGTGTCGGATAGTACATCAAATGGTCACATTCTGTGTCAGATTTTATTTGATGTCCCGACTGTATGCCGAGTACTTTCCCCTTCTGCTTATTCATTCATAGACTTCCTCTAATAATTAAACGCTCGTAGATAACTGACACGCTTAGTTTCGAGTTTACACAACATTCCATACATACTTAATTTCATCTAGTTCAGTAATGTGCGATAGCTGGAAACGTCTTAGCCTGTTGAGGCCGACAGGTTCGTGTTATATGGAGTTGGGGCGCACCTCCCAACCATAGCGCATACATTGTTGAGATTACAAGAGAGAGAGAGATATTCAAGAAAGAGGTAGAACTTGGAGAGAAAGGAAAACAATCTATCTCTATCTATCTATCCTAACTACCTCATGCGCCGGGTGGTGCAACCACATTACGTTCAACATCCTCCCGTAATCACAGCTTCATTAAGTTGAGATTATGCTTGAATTCTTCAAAACTCCTTGTGGGCAAAGGCTTTCTAAATCCATCTGCAATCTGATCCTTTGAATGCACAAATCGAATATCAAGTTGCTTTTGTGCAACTCTCTCTCTCTGACAAAATGAAAGTCTATCTCTATGTGCTTTTGTTTTGGCATGGAAGACAGGATTAGCAGAAAGATAAGTGGCTTCAAGATTGTCACACCATAGACATGGAGCTTGTTTACTCTTTACCCCAAGCTCTTTCAACATAGACTGAACCCATATGATTTCAGTTGTAGCATTTGCTAATGCCTTGTACTCTACCTCAGTGCTCGACCTGGATACAGTAGCCTGTTTGCGTGCACACCATGATATTAAGTTAGGTCCAAAAAAGACTGCAAAACCACCTATTGAGCGTCTGTCATCCAGACACCCTGCCCAGTCTGAATCAGAAAAGGCAATGACAAGAGTAGAAGATGACTTGCTGAAATTTAGACCTATATTGAGAGTATGTTTAACATATCTGACTATACGCTTGGCAGCTGTCAAGTGAACATCAGTAGGTGCATGCAAAATCTAGCAGACTTTGTTGACAGTAAGAGATAAATCTGGTCTGGTAAGAGTTAGATATTGAAGAGCTCCTACGAGACTTCTATATTTTGTGCTATCTTCCTGACTCAAAATTTTACCTTCTGCAAGAGACAATTTTTCTGAGCTGGATAATGGAGTGAGTGAGAGTTTACAACCTTGCAATCCTGCTCTTTTTACCAGATCAGCTGCATATTTTGCTTGAGAGAGATGAAGTCCATTCTGATGTTTCTTTACCTCAATCCCAAGGAAGAAGTGCAAGTCTCCAAGATCCTTTAATGCAAACTCTGCACTCAGGTCCTTTAAGAGACCTCTGATTGCTTCATTAGATGAACTAGTCACAATAATGTCATCAACATAGATGAGAACAAATATGCATGTATTGGACTTGTTATAAATAAACAACGATGTGTCTGATTTAGAAGGAACAAATCCAAGTTTTTGCATCCCGTGACAGAGGCGAGAATACCATGCTCTTGGAGCTTGTTTTAATTCATATAGAGCTTTATCAAGTTTACACACATAAGGAGTACTCTTACTTTCAAACCCAGGAGGTTGTTTCATGTACACATCCTCTTCCAGAACACCATGAAGAAACGCATTCTGTACATCAAACTGCCTGAGACTCCATCCTCTAGAAACAACAATAGACAAAACGAGACGAGTAGTGGCAGCTTTTACCATAGGACTAAAGGTATCCTCGTAGTCTATGCCATATAGTCGCTTGAAACCTTTTGCAACGAGCCTAGCCTTATAACGGTCAATGGTTCCATCAGATCTCCTCTTAATTCTGAAAACCCACTTGCAATGAATTAAAATTTTACCTTGCTGTGGTGGAACCAGGTGCCATGTTTTGTTTTTTTAGTGCCATGTATTCCTCATTCATTGCCTTCTTCCACTTATCATCACAAAGTGCTGCAGCAAGAGTTTTTGGTTCATCTGGTTCTCCTGTGGAACAGATCAAACCATATTTAGCACTAGTGCAGAACCGGCCTTTAGTGCCGGTTCGTGACGGCCTTTAGTGCCGGTTCGTGACGGCCTTTAGTGCCGGTTCGCCAACCGGCACTAAAGAGTGGGACTAAAGCCCCCCCCTTTAGTACCTGTTCATCACGAACCGGCGCTAAAGTAGAAACACGTGGCACGAGCCAGGCCCAGGTGCGCGTAGGGCTTTAGTACCGGTTGATAACACTAACCGATACTAAATGTTTGGGTGTTTTGTTTTTTAATTTTTCCTTTAATTTTGTGTTTTCAATTTAATTTAGTGATTGTTTTACATTATAATGAGTTGTCAAATCATTAGGTGAAAGTACCGCGATTAGTTTGGACTGGATGCATGATCTAGCTAGCTAAGTGATTAAGTATATGGCATATATATATACTTGATCACTTAGGTAGGATCCATCTAGCTGAAACTAATCTGTGGTTTTCTTTCATTAAATGATATAGCAACTCATCATCATCATCATATTAATATAAAAACTCTTGCATCATATCATCAACATGAGTATATATATATACTCTAGCTAGCTAGCTAAAAATCATCGTAGTCGTCATTATCACTATTTAATCATCATAGTAATTACCGCTATCTAATCACCACCAACAGTAGCTTAAAGAAGAAACATTCACTTGTACCAGAAGCAAAAATATCATCGAGTTCAACATGATTGTCATGGTATTATAAGCGTTCATATATAACACCACAAAAGCAAATCACTCTTTGAGATTAAGTTCAGAACGAAGAACACGGACATGAAAGGACAAGTACTAAGAGTAGCATGAACTAGCTAAATCACTCCTGCTAGCTACTCTCTCTTTGGTAAAATAGCATAGAACATGTATAACTCTCTTGAATCATCATACTGGAGCATACAGATGAATCTGTCTCCTAATCGTGAGATGCGCTTCTCATTGCTGCCCCCTAGCACTTCTCTATGATCGTTAACAATTTTCCTGCAATCTTTCACTATTAAGCATTCATCGCTTCTAGAAATCCTGAATGCATTCATGTGCAATGCAGGATATCTTGGCCGTAAGCTAACAATTAACATGCGACCATTAGTCTCGATCCCCTGAGGCACAACTGTCACCGGGAGTCCCTGTTGAACAACATCCTATAGTACTTAATTAATATACTTAGCAATTAAAGTTTTGCAAAAAAATTATGTATGCAAAAGATGCACTGAGGACAGATAGTAAAAATATTACCATCATTCCTAAATAGATGTGACCGTAGTTCAATACCATCACTATTGGTCGCACGTTTTGAGTACTAACATTTCTAAGTGTAGGAAGAAAATTTGTCTTGACAGTATGAAGATCCTCAAGCCATGAAACATAATGACTTGTCTCCTCGCAGTTTAGGTCAGCTCCGGGACAGTAGTAGGTCCTGTCTACCAAGCGCCGGACATATTTGCTTGAATGGAAATAAGCTGTCAATAGAAATTAGTTGTTAATTATTTTTGAATAAGCAATATCAAAGACAAAAATATAGTTGAGAAGAACTCACATAATGGTAGAGCTGGAGGCGTCTGCACATCGACCCATATGTCTCTATTACCTTCAATATCATCTTCCAGACGAATATCAAAGGTGATAACCATACCAGGCTCAAATGCATAAGCCTTGCATAGTGCTTGCCAAGTTTTGCATTCAAAATAGGTGTACGTGTGTGCATTGTATACTTTGACGTTGAAAGTGTAACCATGCTCAGTTTTCAGGTAAACTCTCTTTACCTCCATAGTTTCCATATCATTGAAACCTATCTTATCCAAGACAAAAATTCTTGCGTGGCAGGGGATGCGCTAGTAGAATAGTGAAAATTAAAAATTATAAGTCAGGCAAATGAAGCATATATAAGTCATGCTTAATTATGAAAACAGACTTGTCGTTGTGACTTACTGTATCGAATCCGAAGGTCTCATCCAGCTTGATGCTGAATCGCCTATCATCAACAAGGAAATTTCTGTCGCACTGGCCGCGCTGGTCTTCACAGTATTCGCACATAATGAAATTTTTTTCGTCGTCAGACGACATTTCCTATGTTCATATTAGGTGAAACATTAAACACTTACTAATTTAATTAATTCAACTACTTCTATTAATTCAACTAAGAATTTACTAAAAATAAAATAGTTATATTAATTCAAATAATCTCATATACCTAAATTTTAATTAGTTCAAATAATCTCATATACCTAAATTTTCGTGCTAAAAATAAACTAGTTCTATTAATTCAACTAGTTCAACTAAGCATTACTAAAAATAAACTAGTTATATTAATTCAACTAGTTCAACTAAGCATTTACTAAAAATAAACTAGTTATATTAATTCAACTAGTTCAAATAATCTCATATACCTAAATTTTTCTTACTAAAAATAAACTAGTATTAATTGAACTAGTTCAAATAATCTCATATACA
>NC_041383.1:780167866-780168414 GCF_002162155.2 Triticum dicoccoides
AACTAGCTCAAATAATCTCATATACCAAAATTTCTTACTAAAAATAAACTAGTTCTATTAATTCAACTAGTACAAATAATCTCATATACCTAAATTTTCTTACTAAAAATAAACTAGTTCTATTAATTCAACTAGTTCAAATAATCTCATATACCTAAATTTTCTTACTGAAAATAAATTAGTTCTATTAATTTCAACTATTTCAAATAATCTCATATACATAAATTTTCTTACTAAAAATAAACTAGCTCTAATTCATCTAACATTAACATTTCTAACATTCTAAAAATAAACTAGTTCTATTAGTTAATTCATCTAAACAATAGAAAACAGAAAATAAGTAAAAAAAATGTGGGTGTGTGTGTATGTGTGTACGTACATGTGTGTACGTGTAGTGTGCGTGTGTGTGTATGTGTGTATGCGTGTGTGTATGTGTGTGTGTGTGTATGTGTGTGGGTACTACGATCGAGCGGGCGCGTACGGGTGGCGGGGGCGGCGAGGGCGGCGGGGACGGCGACGAGACGGGCGGCAGGGGCGCGCGGCGACGA
>NC_041383.1:780168424-780214117 GCF_002162155.2 Triticum dicoccoides
CGGCGGGGGCGGCGATCAAGGGCGGCGGGGGCGACGGCACGGCGGCGCGGCGGCGTCGGCATCGGAGATCGATGTCGCGTGAGAGAAAAGTGGAACGAAGAGGTCGACGATAACTGAATTTTCGTAAGTGCCATATATATAGAAGGAGCCTTTAGTACCGGTTGGAGCCACCAACCGGTACTAAAGGCCAATTTTGGCCAGCCCAAGCGGCGGGAAACGAGGGCCTTTAGTACCGGTTGGTGGCTCCAACCGGTACTAAAGCACCGGTACTAAAGGGCAACGCTTTAGTACCGGTTGGAGCCACCAACCGGTACTAATGGTCGTGCGCTCCCACCCGCACCGACGCTATTTTTAGTCCCACCTCGTCGAGCAAAGGGCAGCCGCGCTGGTTTATAAACCCAGCCGCGGCTGCCCTTTCGAACTCCTATATATACCAGGCTTCTGGGCCTAACTAGGGCGCGCTGCCCTGTGAGCCTGCTGGCCCTTCTGTGCCTGAATTTGCACACCCTAGGTCTACCAGGCCCACCGGGCAGCGCCCCAACAATTTTTATATATATTTTTCTTTTCTGAATTATTTATTTTCTTCTATTTATTTTTGAGTAATTTTTTTATATAGTTTTTTCTTTTCTGCTTTATGTTTTTTCTTCTATTTATTTCTGAGTAGTTTTTTTTGCTGTATTTAGTTTCTTTGTGAATATTTTTGCTTTATATTTTTTTTCTTTTCTGCATTATTTATTTTCTTCTATTTATTTTTGAGTAATTTTTTATATAGTTTTTACTTTTCTGCTTTATTTTATTCTTCTATTTATTTCTGAGTAGTTTTTTTTGCTGTACTTAGTTTCTTTGTGAATATTTTTGCTTTATATATATTTTCTTTCCTGCATTATTTATTTTCCGCTATTTATTTTTGAGTAATTTTTTATATAGTTTTTTTCTGCTTTTTCAGAGTTCGTTTTGCTGTGGTTTACTGTTTCACGGTCATTTAGCTTTCTAAACAAATTGGTAAATGACTGAAAAACAGAAGTGCGCGTGTAACTGATGAGTTCTCGTCCGAAACCCTGATACTCCGTAAGAGATTGTCCAGTTTGTAGATGAAGTTCGTCCAGTTTTTGCCGTGACCCTCTCCACTCTTTCGCTCATGCTATGCGGGTGAAATGATGATACCTTCAACATTTTCAGAGTTTGTTTTGTAGTGATTTCCATTTTCACGGTCATTTAGCTCTGATCTAAACAAATCGGTGACTGAATAACAACAAATGATGTCAGAACGTGTTGGAAATTGATGACGTCGCTTCGAATGCTGCATAATGCCGGCTCAAAAAAAGTCTGGAGTTCAAATAAGTTAAGAAAAATGAAGTGCTCGTGTAACTGATGAATCCTCGTCCGAAACCGATGAAGACTCATATTGAGTCCACAAATTATACACATAGAGTTCAGTGAAGACCAAATGCTTGTGATAGTTTGAAAACTAACATATTTAAATTGTGCATCTGAACACAGAAAAAATACATTGATCAGTACCGCCTTTCAGCCAAAACACGCTACTGCTACAGAGAAGTACATATAAAAATACATTGATCATCAACGATCTTTTTGTATAGAATCTAAATCGTCAATAGGAATCTACCAACAATTTAAGAACCGGCGAAGACTCCTATTGCAGCCACAGATCCTACAGATAGAGTTCAATGAAGAAGAAATGCTTGTGATAGTTTGAGAAGTAACATATTTAAGGTGGTCAAATTCTTTTTAGGGGAGTGAGGTGGGACTAAAAATAGCGCCTGCCACAACCTCTTTAGTACCGGTTCGTGCGACGAACCGGTACTAAAGATGCTGGTGCCCGACCAGCACCTTTAGAACCGGTTCGTGGCACGAACTGGTACTAAAGATTCGCACTGAACCGGTACTAAAGGTCTCCTCCCGCCTAGTCATTTGAACCGGCACTAATGGAAGCATTCGTGCCGGCTCATATGCAAACCGGTACTAATGTTTCTCATATTTGACCCCTTTTCTACTAGTGTAGTCATATGTTTATAATTTACGGGTTGAGTTACCCCTTGTTGCAGCCGTGTACGCCATGATGGTGGAGCCGCAGAATCTGTAGCCGTAGAGGATCCAGGGTGCTGCGCAGGATCATCCGCTGCAGCCGCAACTGATCCCGAGACGGATCCTGTCGCAGCAGCCGCACCAGCGCCTGAGGCAGATCCTATCGCTGCAGCAGCGCCAGCGCCCGCCGGGTTGACCTGATCTTCTGTGGCCAACGGCTGAAGTGCGGCGTCTGCACCTGGCGCAGAGAATCCCGAGCCCGCGCCTCTGCGTGCGCGCCGGTCGGTCGGCCACTCGTGGCGGGGCCCGCTAGGCCCGCGTCCTCCCTGGCACGTGCCAAGTCCCGCCGCTTGTACATGACGGGTTGGGCGCCGTACCGCGCGCCAGTTGGAGGAGACCGCGTGTCGGACACGGGGTCATCGCAGCGTGAGTCTGGCGCGTGAGCGCGTGCGCCTGCACCTGCGCCTGCGGTGGCTGATCTCGAGGAGGATCCTCCCTCCTGCGCCGTTGTCGATCCCGAGGCGAATCCGATCGCCTGCGCCGCTGCTGATCCCGAGGCGGATCTATCTCCTGCCACGGTACACATGGGATATAGCCCAAATTTTCACCGTTTGCTTCATTTTCTTCACCGTTTTCTTCGCCGTTTTACCTGTTGCATCAACACAGGACTCATGCATGCCATTAGATGAGTTAGCCAATAGTTGATCATCAATATTTTCCCCCTCGATCAAAGCTAGTGAGATGAGGTGGCAAGAGAAGAATCTCTTCTCGAAGAAGTGCACCGTCGTTAGGGTGGATATCAGCGAAAGGGAACTTAGTTTCATCAAAAAACTACATCACGGGATATGTAAACACGTCCAGTGGAAACATCCAGGCACTTGACTCCCTTATGCTGAGCACTATAGCCAAGGAACACGCACTGTTTTGATCGAAACATGAGTTTGCGATTATTGTAGGGACGTAGGTTTGGCCAACACGCACACCCAAAAGCACGTAGGGACTTATAGTCTGGTTTTGTGTGAAGAAGCCTTTCTACAGGAGTTTCATGATGAATGACACGACTAGGAAGCATGTTTATGATATGAACGGCAGTGAGAAACGCTTCATCCCAAAATTTGAGAGGCATGGAAGTGCCGGCCAAAAGAGCAAGGCCAACTTCAACGATGTGTCGATGCTTGCGTTCAGCTGACCCATTTTGCTGGTGAGCATGGGGCCATGACACATGGTGTGAGATACCAAGTGTCTGGAAGAAGGAGTTCAACTTTTCGTATACTCCCGTCCCCAGTCGGATTGGACAGCAATAATTTTACTGTCAAACTTTCGTTCAACTAGGGCTTGAAAGTTTTTGAAGACTTGAAACACATCAGATCGTTTCTTTAAGAGATAAATCCAAGAGAATTTGCTATAGTCATCGATAAAACTGACATAATAGTTGTGTCTACCAATAGAAGTGGGAGCAGGGCCCCAAACATCAGAAAAAAAATCAACTGTAATGGTTTGGTAGAAATACTGGTAGAAATTGGGTAAGGCAACTGATGACTCTTAGCTCTCTGACATGAATCACAAATTGTTTCATTATGACGCTCACCAAAAAACCGGAGTTTATTTTTCCTAAGCAACTTTTCAACTAAAGAAAAAGACGCATGTCCTAAACGATCATGCCAACATGTGGATGACAGCTTGATAGCACCACAAGCTTGTTTATTTTGTCTTCGAAACTCCGGAATCAACGGATAGAGGCCGCCAACGCATCTACCTCGATAGAGAATTGTCCTCGTTGCCTGATCCTTGATCAAAAAATAATAAGGGTGAAATTTTAGAAAGACATGATTGTCAAGGGCAATTCGATGGACAGAAAGAAGACTTTTATTAGCACTAGGAACATGCAGAATTTTCCTAAGATGAATGTTGCGATGACGGGTACGAAATATTGAGTGACCACAGTGACTTATACTCATACCTTCTCTGCTGGCAGTGTGGATTTGATCCTTGCCGCGGTATTTTTCCTTCATGGTGACTTTCTCGAGCTTGTTGGTGATGTGGTTGGTGGCTCCGCTGTTGACGTACCAATTTGTGTCGACGCCATAGGAGCCATCGGCCGCCGCAGCGACTTTCTCCTCATCTTGTGAGTCGTAGTCATCCTCCTCATATCTGTACCAGCAGTCCTTCGTTGTGAGTCCAGGCTTGCCGCAGATCTAACACAGGGGAGCGTCGGGGCGGTTTCTGCCGCCACCACCAGCGCTGCGGCCACGGCGACCGCGGCCTCCAGATTGAGGTGGCGTGGAGCCACGGTTGCCGCCGCCGAACCTGCCCTTGTTGCGAGAGGAGCCACGTGATCGGGAGCCGCCACCCCGTCCACGAGTGGCCATGTTTGCGGACGACTTGAAGCCGCCGCCGCCGGATCCTTGGAACTGTGCCATGCGTTGATCGAAATTTGACAGCATGGCAAATAGCTCATCAAGGGTTACCTGGGTCACGCGGGCGTCTAGGGCAGAGACTAGGGGCCGATAGTCGGCGTCGAGCCCGTGGATGATGTAGGAGGCCAGTTCGTCGTCGAGGATCGCCTTGCCCGCAGCGGCGAGCTTGTCGGCGTAGCTGCGCATGGCGGCGAAGTAGGAGGCGACGGTGAGGTTGCCCTTCTGCGCGTTGATGAGGGAGGTTCGGATGTTGTTGATGCGGCTGGCGGACTGCGAAGAAAACATGCCGGCGAGCGTCGTCCAGAGCGCGCCCGCGGTCGTGACCGTGGTCACCGTGAGCAGCACCTCGCGCGTCAGATTGTTCAGCAGGTATCCGAGAACCTGCTGATCCTCCCTGACCCAGATTGGGTGGAGAGGGTTGGGCGATGACCCCTCCTTGCCTTCCTTGGTGGTGACGAGGAGTCTCGCCGGCTCCGGCTGAGTGCCGTCGACGTAGCCGAAGACACCGGCGCCACGCAGCTGGGGAATCACTTGCGTGCGCCATAGCACATAGTTTGTGCGCGTCAGCTTCTCGGTAACTTGGCCATTGAGGCTGGTTTGGGAAGCGCCGGAGGATGAAAACATGGCTAGGGCTAGATGGAGTTTGTTTGGAGTTTAGATGAGAAAAGGATGGCTTTGACTACCATGTGCGATAGCTGGAAACGTCTTAGCCTGTTGAGGCCGACGGGTTCGTGTTATATGGAGTTGGGGCGCACCTTTCAACCATAGCGCATACATTGTTGAGATTACAAGAGAGAGAGATATTCAAGGAAGAGATAGAACATAGAGAGAAAGGAAAACAATCTATCTTTATCTATCTATCCTAACTACCTCATGCGCCGGGTAGTGCAACCACATTACGTTCAACAAGTAAAACATGATATGTAGCAGTTAAACAGAGACCATTCTGACAGAGCAATGGATGGATAGATATACAAGGATTTTCAACGTACTTCCATTACATGATGAAGAGGTGATGGAACTCATTTGTGATTTCAGCAAAGTTCACTTTGACTAATCAGCTCTTCTCCACCAGCCGAAGTTCTAATCAAGAGAAGCACCGCTGATTAACAATCATCAATCAGTAAACAAAAGAAGCACTAAGCTGGTACCAACTATTACCAAAACCATATGTACATATACAAAATTTAGAGACCTGCGTTGCTATCGCACCAAAATTTAGAGACATGGTGTCGTCGTCATCTCGCGGCTCTGGTCGGCACCCAGGTCCGGCACTTGTCAGTCGCTGTCAGGCGGATCCGGCAATAGGTGTGTTTTTTACAAATTATAATGAGAGCTCTCATTGAAATTATCGATGCATCATGGGTAATTAGTGTTGATTCCGTGGTACTTCTCATAGTTTTCTCCCCTGCCAATCTCTTTGAGCTTCACAAAGTATGAGCATGGCGGAGGATACCAGTCTAAGAGTCCTATTACAAGGTAGCGGCACGGAGGGGCAGCTTGCTGCCGTGCCGGAGGAGAGCACCACCGGTTTCACGGAAGCCTTACTGGCGCCCAACTCACACCGTGACTCAATCCGGAGCGTCAGCGTCGTCTACCCCGAGTGGCGCATCAGATCGACTCTCTCCTCCCAGTCCGGTCAGAGTGGATCCAGTTCCAACTACGACTCCACCAGCTCCGGTGCCTCGAGGTCCAACAACTCGGCATCCGTGGGCTCAGCGGACTTGGGTACCAGCGAGCTCACGAAGATTGCTCGCACAATGATCAGCGACGGTTACACCCAGCGTATGGTACGAGCATTCCACACCGTATCTCTCACAGAAACAACTGGCCCATACCCTGCGCTGAAGAATTGGTTCATCGAGCTTGACGTCGACTGGGTTCTCCAACCGCTGCAGTTCCAGCTCCAACATGGATCTCGGTATTGGCTCCAAGAAATGGTCAAGAGGTGGATCCGAGCTGTCACCATAATTGTCTCCAGTATCGACCAAGAGTTGATCGCCACCCGCAGCTGCGCGCCAGCGCCGCACAATTTGCCACAGCGAGCGTCTCAGCAATGCTCGTCTTTGTCGATGCCATCGTCCAGTTTCACAGGGAGGAGAATTTACAAGCCAGGCTACAAATGTATATGTGCGTCTGCAGCGCATCTGCCATGTTTATGATGCACGCAACCTCTTCGGGTATTTTCAACCAGATATGCGGCACACTGGAGAGCCAAGGGAACAGGTTAATCGAGTCGATATGTGACACGATGGTGCGGCTGAGGCAGACACTCATGAAAGACGTTAACTCGTGGGCCACCGAGATTCTGCGAGGAAGAGGCGAGGTTCACAAAAACACCCAGATGGTGGTGGATTACATAACATTGATGAAGAAAGCACATGCTTTGGCGCAGAAGAACTACACACAGAGCCACAACACAAAAAAGCTTCGACAACTGATAGATTACACCATCTATTATCTGAACAATTTGCTTCTGCGAAAATCAGAGTTGTGCCCGGATCCAAGCCTCAGGTATTTGTTCCTGCTCAACAATTCATATTTCATAGCACAGACGGTGCCTGAGACATCGGTATCTTTAAATCGTCAGTTGTTGGGTGGACACCAAAGAGGACTTAAACTGAATCCTGAATGTGAGGAGTACATGGATAGCTATCTCGATGTTTCTTGGGGTCAGGCGTTGTCCTTAATACCAAAATCGAACTTTCACGGACCACTTCGCCGTTGGATCCACAAGACTTCGCTGGCTGAATTTCAGCCGGCGTTTGATTTTACGTGTCAGACTCGGAAATTCTGGAGGGCCGGACCCCAGCCTCCGATCCTTTCTGCGGGAAACTATCACCAACAGAGTCATTTCAGCTTACAATGGCTACCTGAAGGAACATCCAGAGCTAGAAAAACACATCAGTGGCAAGCAGGAGTCCTCAAGTCATCGAGGAGATGCTGGGAGAGCTGTTTGAAGGATGAAAACTGTTTTGAGACATCGAACAAAGTCACCCAACATATAAGAGTCCAGAGTTCATGTTTAATCGTTGTATTTGGAAAAAATCCTTTAAAATAAAGTTATATTCCAAATGTTATTGTAGTCTCAGTGTCCTTTTATTTGATTTCATGATTCCATGTAAAATACTTATGATTTGTTCATCCACTTCAGTGAAACTTGAGCTTGCAGACGCCAGGGTCACTGTAACTTGTGCACTAAAGAATGGGGAAGTTTCACCAAAAAAATAGTTATATTATTTGCTATGTGGTTGCCCTATTTCAGTATGGAAATTCATTTGCATTCAGTATAACAATTTTATGAGGTTATGCAGATATGATTTATTGTTATGAAGCGTTATAATCTACACCGGCTGAAATAAGCATTGTGGATCTACCGTCGATTTTTTTATTCACTGCTTTTGAGGCTTCTGTTACGTGAAGAACACTTGGTTGGAGCTGGTGCAACAGGAAATGGCCTCAACATTCTGAAAAGAGCAGAGAAGGCTGAGATCTGAGGAATGATGACCAATGCTAAAACTGTTTCTGAATGATATATGATTTGTGGCACGAGCGGGATGCTGTCTCAAGAGGCGAACCTGTTGAAGGGGAAGCTAAGGGTCCAGAAGTAGTGATATCAGGAAGAGTGATCGCTCTTTTGTTGCAGTGAAATGCTCATGGTACAGAGCATCAAGTGTTATGACTGATAACAGAATCATGTTCAGAACTTCGGACAGTCTGAAAATAAATTCAGAGGAAAAATCGAGTATATCGGGAATCTGGAGCGAACTGCCTGTACGAGTCACTGTGAGGAAGGTGTTGAAGGACTGCTCGAGCCTCACGACCCAACCGTCGTCCTCCGCTGGATCCAACAGGTCGTCGGTGGCTCCTTCCGGTTCCAGTGTTCCAGAGGAGGGCCGGCCGCCTCCCTGACGAGGAAGGACTCCACGACGGTGGCCACTTGGGTATCATGCTCCTTCTTCCACCGCTAATTCCTCCGCGCGGAGTCTCGACCCCCTTGTGCGCGACACGAAACAAGCAGAAGCTGCAGCGGTACACAGACGCACGGAGAGAGGGGAAGAAGGAGGTCAGGTGGGGCAAAAGTGGGCCGGCCGGGCCGGTTAATATATTCGCGCGGGCGCACCTTTTTCTTTAGTCGAACAGTTTGAAACTTGCAAATCCCCTCTCGGGACATTTGCTCATTTCCATGTTTTTGTTAACTTATATGTATTAAAATCAAAAAGATGAAAGATGTACAATCCAATTTCTCGATTCAATAGAAGCCCAAAGAGGTGCATATGGTACCCAAATAAGAATATGATAGATATGTCAAAAGTAGGTCTTATTACACCTATTTCTAATCCTAAATAGAATGCAAGGACGTAGGGATTTCTATGTAAACAGAGTATCCTATTTTCATAGGCTCGAATGACCCCTTCTCATAATAAGAATGTGCATGGTCTGGTGGATGTAAATGATCTTATTACCTGTAAACTTGCAAGATTTTGTCCAATAATAAGTCATTTGTGTGCTCCATGAGAAAACCAAATGCAATGCACATTTAGAATTTTTTATTATAGAACGCTAGCATTCAAATTCCTTGTTCTTCCCATGGGATCATTTTCCCTCTACGCCGCATAACAAAGACTATTACAGTCGGCAGGAGCAGTTTTTGGCGCAGAATTTGTCACATGCTATATTACTTTTGCATGTGCATTTCCCGGAAGGATGTAATTTCAAATAGACACTCAGATATAGCTTCAAAGTTTGAAAAAAAATATTGACTTCCAAATAAATTCAAGCAATTGAAAAAATCATCTAATATTTAGAAAATATCATCAAATTTGAAAAAAAAAGTTCATCAAGTTTTATAAAAAGCGCAAAAAATATGAAAAAAAATGTGCATTGATTTTAAAAAAATCATCGAATTTCAAAAAAAATCAGCAAACTTGAAAAACTTTCCTAAAAAATGAAAAAGTTCATCAATTTTGAAAATAAATAGTCGATTTAAATAAAAGTTCATGAGTTTAAGAAAATAAAAAAGAAAAATAAAACATAGGGGGCATTCCCTATACATAGAAACCTAATAAAAGAAGTAGTTATGCACAAGCGTCAGGATGACATAGTGGTTAGTGAGTTTAGTCACAGTGAAGAGATCACAGGCTTGAACCCTGTCACCTACACTACCGAATATATTTTTGAGTATTAAAACAGAAAAACACAAAATGGGCCGGCCTTGAGCTGAGGCAGGGTGTGCGCTACAGCTCTAGTTTGCAGAATGAACTGCAAGCGGCGCTTGAAGCGTCAAATAGCAAAAGCCAGCCACAACCCACAAAACTAGCAGGCGAGTGCTATACCAACATCTTGACCCTCAGGATCTGTATCTCGCTTACTACAACTAGAACGCTGCTCTTGCCATCAGTGCTTTTCTCCTGGGCCAGTCCGAGTAGCGGTGCTCGGAAGCGTTTTTGTCTCTGGTTTTTGTCAGTTTTTCAGGTAGCAGAGGTTTTTCACAGCTATTTATTCGGAAGCTGTTTTGTCAGGTTTTCAATGTTTTTTCCTCGGTTCTTTATTTTTAGTTTTATATATTTTATTTTATTTTTTTCATTTTATTAACACTACCAAAAACAATTTTAAAATAAAAAAGAATAGAGAAGACTAAAAAATAAAATATAGAGAAAACAATAAAAGAAAAGACAACAAATGATAACGGAGTGTTGGCTTCGCTCGCTACATTTTCATCTTAGATAAAGTGTGTTGCTAGTCCTTTCTCATTTGGGCATCATGTCTAGCTAGCTTTTTTCCCCTTTTGAGGGTAAATGCATACTTTTGTAGCTAGCTGCTAGCGCTTTTACGTTCCTTTCTTACCGGTAACTTGCACGCACACTCAATTACTTCTGGCTAGCGAACTAGACCAGTCCAAATCATGTATCTCCCAACACCACTATTGGAAACCTTTAGGATGGTTCCCTCTGGTTTTTTGGGCTGGGTTTTTTTGGCCGAGAGGTGGCCTCCGGTTTTTTGGGCTGGTTTTTTTTAGCCGAGATCGAGGTGGCGCAGATAGTTTCTAACATTATAGTGATCAAGTACAAGATACATCTGTGACTTTACAATGCTTAATATTCAGATTGCCTAGCTTCAGAAACACATGACGATGATCAACCAAATGACATTTGCCACTACAAGTCATGTTAGGGCTAACATTGAAATTTGAAGAGTAAGTTATGGCAACATTATTAAGAGCCCTATTGTTGAGATCACTGAGAGTGAATTGTACATTTCTCTGAATGTGACCAATGGTGGCAAAAAAGCTTGCTAGGTGACTCCTGATTTCCGAATGCCCAGAATTATTTTGAAGATCTCTAGACTCTACTGCCTGATCCAAGATTTGATTGTCTATGTAGAATGTTATGCTCCTTCCTCGATCACAATAACCACCTAGGTTGCCACCTATAAAGCTAGAGCTTCAACTTGGAGAGGAGAACAAACTCTCTCTTCCGTAGAAAAAATGCTATGTTAATTTGTTGGTGATCTTCCTCTGGTTTGGATGGATAGTCCAATCCATGCGATATTCCGTGTCCCTTCTCTCCAGACTGCATCCATGAAAATTTTGCAGTTTGAAGCAACAACTATTATAAGTTTTCCATTGCCATGTCTTTGTAATTGTAAAAAAAATGTTCGGAAAGTTTTGTCCAGTGTTTCCTTTGAAATATGTTTGAAGAGCTAATTCTTGGTTCTTTAGGATGGCCTACATTGCTTGGTAAACCTGTGTGGGTTTAGCTTCTTTTCTAGCAAAAAGTGTGTCATTCTTGGCTTTCCTTATGCACCACGAAATAATCATGATATTTAGTAGAGAGGCTTGGGGGTGCTCTGGGTTAAGTAAAACATGAAGAATAGTTGTTATATCACTGGACATATTTGATAGAATTTTAGATTTGATGATCCATGGTTCGGTTATCCATCCAACTTTGGCAAAAGGACAGGTAAAACATAGATGCATGCCATTTTCTTCATGGTCACACCTAATACATTTTTGAAGTGACTGGACTATTTCCCTTCTCTCATACGTTTTGGGAGTGCTTTTCTCAATAGTCTCCAAGTAAAAGTTTGCATTCTAGGCACCATATTATTTCCCTTCCACACTTGTTTGAGCAATTGTTTAACTTCCTGAGTTACCTGAGTGAGCATGGTTGTCTCTTGGTTGTAAATCTTGTAGACATGCCCTATAGGTAGATTTGGATGTGCATTTCCCGGAAGGATGTAATTTCCAACATAGAATATCATCTCCATCTTGCTGAATGATTAGTACTTGCATAATATTTTTAGCCACCTCCTGATCAAAAAGAGTATTGATGAAGTTAACATTCCCAAATTTTCGGTTTGGGATCCAGAGGTCTTTAACCTGAGAAGTATTAACATATTATCTTGACTAAATATTCAAATGATCATAAATTAATTGCTAAAAGGGGATCCAAGGATTAGTTCAAATGGATAAATTGCCATCAAGAATTTGGTAAATTGCATTTTCTTGTAGGATATCCCTTACCTTAAGCATAGGAGCCCAAAACACCAATTTTTGAATGCTTGCTTTAGCTATCCACATAGATGTGTCTAGAATGGGCTTCAGTACTTCTGACAGAAAGCTTTGTGGCCCTTCCACAATTCACCATGCCTTTGAGAGAATGAGTCCTATGTTAATTGCTTGTATATTCTGTACTCCTGAGCCTCCTTCAATTTTTGAGGTACAAATGTCCTTCCATGCTCGTAGACAAAGTGTTATCTTGGAAGGTTCCTCCTTCATTTCAGACTTACCTATTACACCGGTTTTTGTTTTTGTTTCTGTTGGATTTTTATTTTTATTTTTCCTCTTTTTTATTTTCCTTTTTTCATTTTGAATTCATATTTTTTAATCCAACTTTTTAAAACCCACAAACTTTTTTAATTCATGAAGATATTTTGAATTCTTGATTTTTTTTTGGAATTCTTAAACTTTTTTCATATTCATGAACTTTTCTCAAATTCATGATTTATTTTTAATTTTTTTGAAAAAATATTCAAACTCATGATTTATTTCTCAAACTCGTGTTTTTTCTGAATTTTGTGAACTTTTTTCCAAATTTTGTGATTTTTTCTCAAATTTTCATGAACCTTTTCAAATTCGTGAACCTTTTCAATTTAGAACTTGTTTGAAATTTGTGAACTTTCATTAAATATCTAAACATTTTCTAAACTTTGAATTTTTTAATTCATAAAAAGCCTAGGAGTAGGTTTTTACTTAGCATGGTTTCTATTTTTTTTCTTGAACCAATATCACGGTTGATGGTCGTGCATCTGACTCCACATGAATGATGAGGCATGGTAGTTCCTTATCGAAGAAAAAAGAGACATGGTAGCCTCGGTGTCTTCTTGTCGGCATCAAGCACGACGACGTTTGCGTATGTTCACTCCGAGGACACCAGGCCAATGACCTCAGTAATGTGGTGGATGTTACATGTCAGTTCACGCCTGTGTGGTATGGCAACGGAAACATTTGCACAGTGGCATGGCCGGCCTCTTGACGGCCATGGTGATGGTCTGATGTGGGAATCCATCTCACCTATCTACTGGTGAAGCTCCAGCCTAGTGTGGACTGACAACCATGACTACATGTCCGAGGTAAAAACCCTTACTCTGGTCTTAGCTAGTTAGGATCAGCAGAGGTGAACTTCCATCGTTTCTTATTGAAGACATTGTCTCCCCGCTGATGTGTTGGCCTTATTTGGTTGGTATCGGGTATCATGATGAAAATCCTTGTTCTGTTCCTCACCGGTCAGATGTGACAATGGTGGCATGGGCGAGTCTATCCCTTCTTGAAGGCGTTGTTGTGGAAGAAGCCGACCTAGTCGTCTGTATTTCATTCATACTTGTAATGGTTGAACTGTGGTTGCTTATGTCTTGTATTTCACTACTTTAGCCTTATTGCCTTTCACTAACTTTATCTATACCTACTAATAAAAGAAATAGATATTCTTAGTCCGTCATGCTATTTTATAGAAGACCCCCGAATTTTTCTGACATTAAGGGCTAGTTTGGTTGGTGCCCTGGGCACTATGCTTGGTAAAAATCGTAGCCTGAGAATAGCCTGGGAGTCAACTGGTTTTTGTCCTCGCCAGGCATGCCTGTGCGGACGTTGTTTGGTTCTAGGTTGTGGCCTGGAGAAAATGTTAAACAATGATGAGGTACTAGTCTTTAGAAATGTGCGTCTGATTTCTTTATTTGACCCAGGCAACTGCAATTAGCAATCCCAGGGGTCCCATTCCGGTTGCCTGGGCCAGGCTAAGCATGCCTGGTACCTTTTCACCAGGCTAATCACTTTTAGGTATGGTCCAGGCCAGGCTAGTCCTTTTCCACTAGGACACAAACCAAACAATGCCCAGGCAACTTTCAGGCATGCTTCAGGCCAGGCAGGTTTGAACCTGGACACAAACCAAATACGCTCTAAACCCGCAGTAGAATGTTTTTTAAAATACTTGTATCTTCTAAACCATAACTCTAAATTTAACATGTTATATATGAATTTCAATTAGAAAAATATGTAAAATTTGAATATGATGTTATTTTACCTGTTAAAGATTAAAAATACTATCTAGATTGCAATCTTAATCAATAATGTATTATCCGTCTGTTTGTGTCACTTTTCTTTACCGGCTCGTAACAATACCCCGTTTCACACATGACATGAATAAATGCATGATCACTTGTTCGTTTTTTTGTATAGAGTAAATCTACATGCAAGCCGTGTTAAAATAGAATACCTGTGGAATCTTGAACTGCGCTTTTATAGGCTGAGACCGTCTTTGTTTGGGCCGTAGCTACAAATTCTCAGATTATAGATATTTTTTTGTAAATTAAGAATATGTGGTATTTTTTCTCCCCCATTGCAACGCACGAGTGTTTTTGCTAGTAATATTAAGAATAATTGTGTGGATCATTTGATGCAGACCAAGGGTTTGAACCTCCTTTTAGAAAAGAATAAAAAAAAGCAACAGTGTAGCACTTTCGTTGTTGCCCGGTACCGGCATGCTGTGGGTGTGGTTCCTTTGGTGAAGGCATGTGCGGGCGCCTTCCTAGAAGCTGTTGGTGTAGCCGCCAACCGCGGCTCCGGTACTTGGTGTTGACTTGATCCACGTCTTGCATCCGTCGGTCGTCGTCACGGGCCTCCGGTATATCAGTATTCTTCTCGCCCGGGCTCCCACTCCCAGTACTGCACTGCACGCGGTGTTTTTCTCTCCCCCCTGCCAATCTCATTCTAATCCAACCAAACCAATGACGTCCATCCATCCACAAAGTAGCAGCATGGCGGGGCCGGGGCGGCTTGTTGCCGTGCCGGAGTTGAGCTCCGCAGCTGCCTCCCCGCCGCGTGACGGCCTCTACCGCGACTGGATTCGGACGGTCGCCGTGTCCGGAGCGCAGAGGAGATCAACCATCTTGGGTCATAGCGGATCCAGCTACTCCACTGCTTCCAGTTCCTGCCCGTCCAACAACTCCGGCCACTCCTCCGGTTCAGCGTCCGCCGTTGCGCTGGAGCGCTTGGGCAACCAAGAGCTCAGGGGGATTGCTCACCGAATGGTCAGCGACGGGTACGCCCAGCGCATGGTTGAAGCATTCGTCCGCGCATCTCCTGCGCCAGAATTCCAATTCGTTGGTATCCCGGACCATGCTCTGATAAATTGGTTCTCCGAGCTCGACGTCGACTGGGTTCTCCAAATCGACGACGAGCATGGCTTACGGCGGCTGCTTCGAGACAAGTTGGCGACGACGCAAGACTTGGTCGACAAGTGGATCCGGGCTCTTACCATAATTGCCGCCAGTATCACTGAGTTGGTATGCGCCTTCTACAGGACGCCAGCGGTCACAGTGTTTGGCAAAGCGAGCATCACCAAAATGCTCGATGTCGTGGATGTCATCATCACCGTTGTCGAAGCGGAGAAGCTACAGGTCGTGCTTGACATGTTTACATGTGTCTGTGGTGCGTCGCACATGTTAAGCATTTTCAACGAGATAGGCGGCCTGTTCGAGAGACAAGCAAAGAGGCTAAGTGAGATCACAGTAAGCACGATGGAGGAGGTGAGGACACTCGTGGAGGAAGATGACTCATGGGCTATCGAGATCTCGCGAGGAGGAGGCGAGGTTCACAAGAACACTCGGCTCATCATGGATTGCGTCGTATCCATGCAGAATGCACGGACTTCAATGCAAAACTCTGCACCGAGCCAGAGTGCTGAAAACCTTCGTAGCGTGATTGATGGCACAATTGATGATGAGACTTTTTACGGTACATCAATTTAATTAGGGCCGTTTATTTCTATGATTCGTATGGTTCAGATTAGGCAATACTACATCAGATTTTCAGTAGTATATTGAGTAATTAGGGATGTTTTGGGTAGTTTACTGTTAACCAATCCCGTAGGCAGATTCCCTTCAGAATCAAGCGGGCGGCAGAGCTGGAATTTCACGGAGTCGTCAGCGTTCATTAGGTCCGTTTTGCTCCGTCGCCATCGTGAGAGGCTACCCGGCCATCGCCAGCCCGCCCTGTGCCATCGCCAACGTCCAGCCCGCCCCGCGCCGGCCCACCGCCCCACGACTGCATGGACGCCACCTCGTGCCCCGTATCCATATACTGGGGCAACGCCCTCCGCCTCTCTCCCCCTCTACCCTCTTCTTCGCTACCTCCACTTTCCTCCGTTATCTGCCAGCGCATGCTGCGGCCGGCCTGCTGCTCGGCGTGCGGGTGGCATACGTGGCGTGCGTAGTCCTCTCTGTGGATGTGCTTGTCCGCCGTGCTGCGTGTCGTCTGTGTGTGATGCCCGTTCGTGTGTGGTGCTGTTACGTGATATGTGCTTGTGTCTGCTATACTGCTGCTAGTGCTATGCCTTTGTGTAAAATCTTGGATCAGTGGGCGCCGGTGTACGTACGAGGGCAAGAGAGGAAGGCAAGAGAGGAAGCGATCTCAGGGCGCCGGCCGAAGTGCGTGCAGACTGGGAGAGGGCCGCCGGGTGGGGCGGGGCAGCTGCGTCGTCGCTGGGACGCATCACGCATGGGAGGAAGATCTTGAGGGGCGGCGGAGGGAGGCTGTTCGACGTAGAGCGGCCGATTACTACTCCCAAACTCTAATAGTTAATTACCGAAATGTCCTGGCGCAAAAAATTTAGGAATTGATATTGGCCGTTGGATCAATTATATACTACCCACTTTTTCCGGTAGTATGATGCACCGTAAAAACTCTCTTGATTATCTGAAGGATCTGCTCTTCACAAAATCAGAGTCATGCTCGGATCAAGGCCTCCGGTACCTGTTCCTGCTCAACAATTCCTATTTCGTAGCTCATATGCTCTCTGAGTCATCATCATCTCCTGCATACCTAAATCAATTGCATTATTGTGAGAAGTACATGGATAGTTATCTCGATGTTTCTTGGAGACATGTACTCGCCTGCATACCAAAATCGAGATTTCCTGGACCGATCCATTGTTGGATAAACACGTCTTCGTTGGTGAAATTTGAGTTGGCGTTTCGCAAGACATACCAGACTCAGAAGTTGTGGAAGGTTCTGGACCCTTGGCTCAGAGATGCGCTGCGGAGAGCTATCATTGAGAGAGTCATTACAGGTTATCGCAACTACCTGGAGGAGCATCCGGAGCTAGAGAAACACATTGGCCGCGAAAGCAGTAGTCCTGAAGTTTTGGAGGAGATGTTGGGAGAGCTATTTGAAGGATGAAAACAGCTTGAGTTATGGAACAGGCTCACCAGGCAGATGAGGCCAGAGTAATGTTTCATCATTACAGTTGGATTTTTTTTTTCATTTTCATTTGAAGTGAAGTTGTACTCTGAATTTTGTTGGTACCTTAATAAGCGCCAGATACTATATCAATTGGGCACCAGCTGCGGGTGTGTTTTTTACTGTGATTCCGTATCAGATCCTTCCACATTCTGCTCGTGTGTGAATTCCATACATAGATAATTGCCATGTTTAGTTCTGATTATGCAACATCATCACATCTATTTTTGTCTAATTCAGTACAAGTTCAGCTTTGCAGATGCCAAGACCTTTTTATAGATCTGTTATGATGGGTATGATGCGTATGGCGCTGGTCTGCACCGGGGTTCTTCGTCCACCGGAGGGGGCCGTGGCTATGCTTGGGTGGACAATGACAATGATAACCGGGGTTTCCAAGGACCGCTAGGCAACTTTGTCGAGGGTGCAGTTGGCCCTAATAACCGAGCTTTCTGAGGACGTTTCCGCGGAGGTCGGGGCGGGAACAGGCGGCACCACCCGCCAAGGCATCCGAAGACCTCTACCGAGACGGAGGTGGCTGACTGTGCATCGGATCTACCGCAGGTGGCGGTGGAGACGGTGCAGGCTTTGGCTGCAGTCACATTGCCAGAGCCCATGCAGACAGGTGATTCTAGTTCTGAGCAAGGTACGGAGAAGGCCGAGGGGGACAAGCTATCCAAGTGGGCGGCTAAAAAGAAGAAGCTAACCTGTTTCCGTTGTGGGGAACCGGGACACTTTTTGGTTCAATGCACTGCGGAGTTATGCGATTTGTGCCGGAAACCTAAACATACAGCTGCCGAGTGTCCTCTGATGTTGGGGCCCAAACCTTCCGTTCAGATATACGGGGTGTGTTGTTCGGAGTTGATGTTTTTCGAGTCTCCCAGTGTGAAACCCTCGGCTCCCGCGGTTGAAACCTCCTTCCCCGATGTGGTGAAGGTGTTTCATGGACCATTGACCGAAGCGCAGATCATTCAGCAGTTGAGGGAGCTTGCTCCGGGTAATTTTTAGTGGTTGCTGCTTAAGCTCACAGATACTACTTTTAAAGTAGATTTCCCGTCTAAGGAGGATCAGCTGAGAATCCTCAAGTTCGGTATGAGCAGGGTCACGGGTACTAGTTTTGTGTTGCAGTTTGATGACTGGAAAAAGAAGGAGCCACAGGGCACACCGTTAACTCAGATTTGGGTTCGCTTCTCTGGAGCTCCGTCTGCTCCTCTGGACAGCTTCTTGGTGACGTGGAGCCTGGGTTCTTTGATTGGCAAGACTGAGCAGGTGGATATGCAGTTCACACGTGCTCACGGGGTGGCGCGTTTACTTGTCAGTGTTGCTAACATTGAGTTTCTGCCAGATGTGGTGCCTTGGACGCATGCAGGCGTCCTGTATCAGTTGGATGTTGAGTATGAGGATCCTAACCTTTTCAGTGAGTTTGAGGATGATAATCCCATGGACACTTCTGAGGGAGGAGGTGCTTCGGGGAACCAGGATGATAATGCTAAGAGAGATGATGATAATGCCAAGGGGCCTCCGGGTCCGTCTGATTCTGGTGACTCTGTTCCTGTTGGGTCCACTGCTGCGGTTTCGACGACCACTCTTCAGCTTGGTTCTTTGGGGGCGTTCTCGGCTCCGCCTAGGCTTTGGTGCGACCGAGTCAATCCTGTGAGCCCTGTAGTGAGTCTGAGTGTGACCAAGCATGTCGAGGTGGGAGGTGTCGCGGGGCAGGAGGCCCCGCCCTCTTCTCTTACCTTTCCCTCGGCTTCGGTCGAGGTGGCTGCGCCGGTGGTCGCGGTTGGAGGTGTCGGGCAGGAGGCTCGGCCCTCTGAGGTGCCGTCACCGTCGGCACCGAGGTCAGCTCGGCGTTCACTCCCTTGAGGTCGGTGACTTGCGGAGGAGCGGGCGTGCAGGAGGCCGCCGTCTCCCCTTTTGCTGCTCTGGAGGGCGGGCCGGGTGGTCTGGCCGTTTCATCGCCACACTCCCCGGATCTCCCAACGCTGGTTTCCCCGGTCTCGGTTCTCGGCGGGACTTCCCTGGATAGGCCGAGGGAGCTCTCTTCGTCTCTGGGTGATGTTCCGGTGGTCCCAGTGCAGGTCACCGCTGTTGGGGGACGTGCATGAGGCCTTTCCCTTAGCAGAGCTTCGCGCGAGGAGGTCATCGCCTTCGGTGGGATCCCGAATCCTATCTCTGCGGGGAGGCGGGTCAGCGGGAGATTGCAGGAGCAGCCGAACGTTGATGACATGCAGCTCAGGTGTGCTATGAGGGCGGCCAAGCTGCGTGACGTCGAGATCTCCACTGGTATGTCTGTTAATAAATCGAATTCTATTATGCATTTTACCAATGATGAGATTGTGCATAATGCGAACCAACTAGGAGTATCACTTGGTAATAATGATTTAGATATTTCTAAGTCTGTTAATGATATTCTTGATTTGGAAGCTGAACGAGCGTTAGAAATGATTCGTAACATAGCTGCCGTTAAGCCTATGAATGAGTCGGAGATTGATGCGCTTGGGGTTAGGGCTCTTGATGGTTTGTGTGCCGATCTTGACCCTGCGTTACTGGAGACGGAGGAGGAGGAGGAGTATGCCTATCTTGAAACCTCTAACCATGATGATGAGTCTTTGGTGATTGCGGCAGAGCCCGAGTGTGGTGACCCTTCTGTTGATTGCGTTAAGCCTAAACGGACCTAGAAACGGAAGGTTTATCCAGTGTCGGCTGTGTGTAGAAGTGCTAGGATCCGTACCTCTAAAAAATTTCATGATGAAATATGAGAGGCATTTTTTGTAATAGAAGAGGTCTTAAAGACTTGGCTAAAAGAAGGTTTCTAGCGGATGCTTATCTTGAACAACATTTAGATTTTATTGCTTTGTCAGAGACTGGACGAGGCAATTTCACTCCACAATTTCTTAGCACTTTATCTGGGGGGGGGGGGGTAGATTTTGACTGGCATTGCCTCCCTCCTCGAGGAAGATCTGGTGGGGTTCTACTTGGGGTTAAGTGTGAAACGTTGGAAGTTCGGAGTGTAGTTTTGGGAGAGTTTGCGGTAAAGTTTCGGGTCAGAACTAAAGCCGATGGATTTGATTGGGCTGTGGTGGCGGTTTATGGAGCCGCGCAACCAGAACTCAAGCCAGATTTCTTGGCCGATCTGGTCCGTGTTTGCGGTAACGAGCAGCTACCTGTCTTAGTGGGTGGTGATTTCAACATTATTTGAAGAAAGGAGGAAACGGATAATCACAATTTTGACGGCAGATGGTCGTTTATGTTCAATACTATCATTGAGAGCTTGGATCTCAGGGAGATAGAGCTCTCAGGTAGGAAATTCACTTGGGCTAACTCGTTACCGGTTCCGACTTTTGAGAAGCTTGACCGTGTTTTAGCTAGTGTCGAATGGGAACAGAAGTTTCCCCTTGTAACAGTGCAGGCGTTGACACGAGGTATTTCGGATCACATGCCGCTACTAGTTGACTCGGGGGCTCAAACTCATGTGGGTAACAAGAATATTTTCTCGTTTGAACTTGCATGGTTTGAAAGAGAGGGTTTTCTCGACTTGTTAGCTAGAGAGTGGGCTAAAGACTCGGGTGGAAGGTCACCCATTGAGCATTGGCAGTGCAAGATTCGTCATCTTCGAAGGTTCCTTCATGGATGGGCTAAGCATACGCATGGGATATATAAGGCGGAGAAGGAAAGACTCCTCCTGCTTATTCACACCCTTGAGTTAAAAGCTGAAACTTCTATCTTAGATACCAGTGAGCTGGATACTAAGATGGAGGCCGAGTTGCGGCTGAAAGAGCTTCT
The DNA here is from genome assembly GCF_002162155.2 of Triticum dicoccoides. Taxonomy (NCBI): domain Eukaryota; kingdom Viridiplantae; phylum Streptophyta; class Magnoliopsida; order Poales; family Poaceae; genus Triticum; species Triticum dicoccoides. The sequence goes on from NC_041383.1 coordinate 780,189,467, forward strand.
CTGAGAGGAGGAATTGAAGTGGGTGTTGCGAGCTAAGGTTCGTAAAATCGTCCAAGGCGAGGATAGCACTCAATTCTTTCATATGATTGCTAATGGAAAGCATCGTAAGAAGAGAATTTTCCAATTAGAACAAGATGAAGGGACGATAGTTGGCCAGGAAAACCTCAAAGTTTACATTACCAACTATTACAAGCAGTTGTTTGGACCTCCGAAAGAGAATTTCGTGTCCTTAGATGAGTCAAGGGTTGAGGATGTTCCTCAACTTGAGACGGACGAGAATGAGATTTTGATTGCTCCCTTTATGGAGAAAGAGGTGTTTGAGGCTATTGCACAAATGGAAAACAATAAGGCTCCAGGACCGGATGGGTTTCCGGTGGAGTTTGACAAAAAATGCTGGCACTTCATTAAGGGAGACCTGATGCCAATGTTTCATGAGTTTTTCAATGGGCAGCTTCATTTGTTCAAGCAGAATTTTGGAACGATAACTCTTCTTCCTAAGAAGACAGAGGCTATTCACATTGAGCAGTTCAGGCCTATATGTCTGCTTAATGTTAGTTTCAAAATCTTCACCAAGGTTGGGACGAACTAACTTACGCAAATTGCGCATTCAGTTGTGCAACCGTCCCAGACTGCTTTCATGCCAGATAGAAATATCCTTGAAGGGGTGGTCGTCTTTCATGAAACACTCCATGAGATTCACTCAAAAAAACTAGATGGTGTGGTTTTTAAAGTGGATTTCGAAAAAGCATACGATAAAGTTAAATGGCCTTTCCTTGAACAAGCTTTGCGTATGAAAGGATTTGACACGGCCTGGAGAACCCAGATTGAGTCCTTTACGCAAAAAGGGAGTGTAGGGATTAAAGTGAATGACGATATAGGTCACTATTTCCAGACACACAAAGGGTTAAGGCAAGGAGATCCCATGTCACCGATCTTATTCAACATAGTGGTTGATATTCTAACTATTTTAATAGGATGGGCTAATGATGCGGGGCAGGTAGGTGGCCTGGTTCCGCACCTAGTTGATGGCGGTATATCCATCCTACAGTATGCTAATGATACTATCATCTTTATGGAGCATGACTTGGCGAAAGCGAGAAACATGAAGCTTGTGTTATGCTTATTTGAACAATTGTCCGGGCTCAAAATTAACTTCCACAAGAGCGAATTGTTCTGTTTTGGAAGAGCTAATGATGACCAGGAGGCGTATAAACAATTGTTCGAATGTGAATTGGGTTCGTTACCGTTCACATACTTAGGTATACCCATCCATCATCGTAAGCTGACCAACAAGGAGTGGAAATGCATCGAGGATCGTTTTGAGAAGAAACTGAGCTGTTGGAAAGGGAAGTTCATGTCATATGGAGGGCGATTAATTTTGATTAATTCGGTCCTCACCAGTATGCCTATGTTTCTTCTATCCTTTTTTGAGGTCCCCGTGGGGGTCAGGAAGAGGCTAGACTTTTATCGATCTCGATTCTTTTGGCAGAATGATGAGCTTAAACGAAAGTATATGCTTGCAAAATGGGACATCATCTGTAGGCCGAAGGATCAAGGGGGTCTAGGCATTGAAATTCTGGAAGTCAAGAACATATGTCTCCTTAGCAAGTGGCTATTCAAACTTTCGTTCGAGATGGAGGCTACTTGGGCTCAGATTTTGCGAAATAAGTATCTTCAGTCTAAAACCTTGGCACAGGTGACAGTGAGACCGACTGATTCACCATTTTGGAAGGGTTTGATGAGAGTCAAACCACTCTTTTTCAACAGGACAAGGTTCTTAGTCGGAAATGGAGTTAATACGAGGTTCTTGGAGGATACGTGGCTTGGGAAGACGCCCCTTGCACTTCAATATCCTACTCTGTACAACGTTGTTCAACGTCGAGAAGCTTACGTAGCAAACGTTCTACAATCCACTCCCCTCAATATTGGTTTTCGGAGGACGCTAGTTGGAAATTGTTGGGAGGCCTGGCTTCATCTTGTAAGACGTTTGATGGATGTCCAGCTGTCTCACCAGCCAGATCGTTTGTATTGGAAGCTGACTAAGGACGACGTGTTCTCGGTCAAATCCATGTATCTAGATGTCATAAACTCTAGTGTCATTCCCTCCTCGAAGCACGTTTGGAAAGTTAAGGTACCTTTGCGAATCAAAGTGTTTATGTGGTTCGTGCATAAACAAGTTATTTTGACAAAGGATAATCTGGCAAAACGCAATTGGGTGGGTTCTGCTAGGTGTAGTTTTTGTGACCATATCGAAACTATTAAACACCTCTTTCTAGATTGTCCGCTGGCTAAGATTCTTTGGCGTTTGAATCATATTGCTTTTAATATTAATCCGCCCACTTCCATCAACATGTTATTTGGAACGTGGCTTGATGGGGTTGACTCAGATATAGCGAGGCACATTCGTGTTGGAGTTTGTGCCTTATTATGGGCAGTCTGGAACTGCAAAAATGATTTGGTTTTTAACAGATCAACAAACATTCGCTTTTTGCAGGTTATCTTCAGGGCCACAGCGTTGATCCGTATCCGTATGTGGTCTCTACTCACTCCGACGGAGGCCAGGGGGCGTTTGGCTACTGCATCTACCCGATGGGAGATGGTAGCTCGGGATATTTTCAACCGGTTTGGATGGTGGTCATGTAATAGGATAGGCATGTAGTGCTCCTATTTTATTTGCCAGCCGGTTCTGGCTTTCGGTTTGGCTCTTATGAGCTTTTGTTTATTTCATACTTCGAGACGTGGGGACTTTGTTGCTGGATTTTTCTATTAATAATATGAGCCGTATGCATCTTTCTGATGCAGAGGCTGGGGTAAAACCCCTTTTCAAAAAAAAAATAGAGCTAATGTTTAGGCCCTTAGTTTCACCTTAAAATACAATTTAATGGATAATGGGACAGATGTTAGTATCAATTTCATTCTTGAGCTATATTGACAAACTCCCCAAAAATGTATCCCCATCACAGATTTGCCAGCGTCTTTTCAGCACCAAAAACTGAATCAGCATATCATCATGTTTTTTTTTATTTAACAAGCATCAAAACACTTGGTGTTACACTGGGTTACACTGTTCATGGCCCGCGATAATGCCTGATCCACGGTGCACATCTCTCATTGTAAATCTGTGATGCATATATAAACCTATATTCTCTATGTAACATTCACAAGTACGGAAGTCTGGCTAATGTCTACATGAGAAGAGAAGAAGAAAAAGGATGGAATACAATATATAGCACCAAAATATAGTATGATGCTCTAGCCCGGAGGTACAACCGGTCAATTAATCATCATTTGCAAGGGACTTCTTGACACGATCATTCTTTATCAGCTTCTGTGGAGCTCTGCATGGAGTGGGGAGAAGGGAGGGTTCATGCTGCGTTTGACAGGCCTTCATCGTCTTGTCTGGTTCTAAATTCTACTTCTTCATAATAACATAACTGATCACCTTAGAATTCCGAACAGTGTGAGTAGCGTAACTATATTTTCTTTTAGCAATGAACAGAAACAATACAGCATGTTGCACAAACTGAAAAAGCAAACATGACGGGCAGTTTTCTATATGTCGGCACTAGTTACATTGAAATATTCCTCGCCTCCAACTCCGTCTCTTTCTGTCTCGATCGGCAGTCTTCGTAGCTTAGTCTCCGCAACCATAACAGGTGACGACCAAAAATCGTAGAACGTGCTGTGGTGCAGGACGCTCCTCGTGCCGAGCCGTTGCTAGCTCGCGAGTGAGACCAAGAGTAGTGGTCCGATTACAACGATTTATGGATCCGATTAGCTCCTGGAAACTACTGCGTCTGACAGCTGCTCGATCGTGTGGCCGTCGTCCATCTCGCGGCGCGGTCCGGCAGCTGGTCTCCACACGGCAACGTACCGGTGACCTGGGTCCTGCACTCATCTCGTCTTCACGCGGCTCCAGCCTCCGGCATACTACACTTAATTTCGTCAGTTTCAACTTGAAGATGCCAAGATCACTGAAACGAAAAGGTAGCCCTGCAACTCAAAAGAAAAAAGGTATCACTGTACTTGTGAACAATAGGATGAGGAAATTCCGTCACAGAGGAAGTTATATGCGATATGTATATGTACTACTTATATGTGAAAATGCATTTGCATTTATCATTCATTTGCAAGAGTAATACCACCGTGGATCTTTTATCTCGTTGCTAGTTAAAAGAAAGTAGTTCGCCAGTCCACTAATTGGGGTATTGAAGGTTGTTTTTTTTTCTTTCTGAACACAATAGAGACGCGAGCGCTCATATATGCATGCATACACTCACCTCTATGAACGCACACCCTCGCATTCTACCTCTATGAGCACGATAGACTAGGCCGACATATCATCTTGAGATTGATGAAGTCATCATAGAGGCCTCGTAGTCGATGGAAACGTCATCTCCCACTGAACATGCATTGCCAGAAATCCTGAAATAAATTCAGAAAAATGCGAGCATCGGGATCACATATTGGTTCGTGGGTATCGAACATTGTTGCAACTTGCAAACAGACACAGAGGTTGATCCTCCTCCGGTTATCCCCATCCTATCTCCCTTCTCTTATCCTCCCAACTACTCCCTCCTATCCCCACATCCGATCGAGAAAGAGAACAGAGTAGATCAGGCCTGTTACAGTCTGGCTGTAGTCTGTAGATGCTCTCACGTCTTGTTCCTTTTTCGTGCTGTGGTGGGGCTGAAGAAGATGCACCGGGTCGGACGTGCCCTCCACCGAAGCGGAGCCACTTCTTCGCAGGTACACTACCTTGGGTGTTCAATGTTGACCCGTGTCCTGCACTTTGTCCCACTTTTTGGTCATCGTCACGCGATTCCAGCAATCAGTGTTCACTCAATCACTCGGGTTTCCCGGCTCTGCACTTGACACGGTTTTCTCCCCTCCACTGCTTGCCAATCTCATCTATCCAGCTCCACCAAGGGCGTCCAAGTAGCAGCCAGCATGGCGGGGACACTCCGGCTTGCTGCCGTGCCGGAGGAGAGCACCGGCCTCTACCGCGACTCGATCCGGATGGTCGCGGTGTCCGGAACGCAGGTAAGATCGTCAACTCTCTTCTCCAGCCCACAGTCCGGTCACAGCGGATCCAGCTACTCCAGTGCTTCCAATGCTTGCCCCTCCGACAACTCGGGCTGCTCCTTCGTTTCAGGCTTTTTCAGCGCCTACGAGCTCGCGGAGATGGGTCACTACGGTTCAGGCTTCTTCAGCGCCCACGAGCTCACGGAGATCGCTCACAGAATGGTCAGCGATGGGTACACACAGCGCATGGTCCAAGCATTCGACGCCGCATCGCCTGGCGCCGGCGGCCCGGACGCTGTCCTTGAGACTTGGTTCTGCGAGCTCGACGTGGGCTGGGTTCTCCAAATCGGCCAGCAGGAGCTCCCACTCCAAGACAACAAGTTGGATTCGTCGCTGCAAGGCTTGGTCGAGAGATGGATCCGAGGTCTTACCCTGATGGTTCACAGCATAATTGAGCTGGTCTCCATCCGCCACGAGATGACGGCGGTCGCACGGTTTGGGAAAGTGAGCATTTCCAAGATGCTTGGCTTCATCGATGCCATCATTTCTGATCCCAAGCCGGGGCCAGAGAAGCTGCAGGCCGTGCTAGACATGTATATATTTTTTTTTCAGGCAAGACATGTATGTACGTGTCTTCAATGCATCATACATGTTTACGCCAGTTGTGACATCCCGGGAGGCCCAGAGCATATTCGACGAGATATGTGGCTGGTTGGAGAGCGGAGGAAACAGGCTACGAGAGGCCATATCCACTACCATGGAGGAGGTGATGATACTCATGGAGGAGGACGAGTCGTGGGCTTTCGAGATTCCGCGAGGAGGCGAGATTCACAAAAACACCCGGCTGATGATGGATTGCATCATCTGCATGAAGAAAGCAATGGCGTTGGTGCCCAACTCTGAGCCGTGGGAAAACCTCGGCAACCTGATAAATACCACCATCGGTTATCTAAAGGATCTGCTTCTGAGAAAATCAGAAATGTGTTTGAATCCAAGCCTAAGGTACCTCTTCCTGCTCAGCAATTCCTATTTTGTAGTGCAGGTGCTATCTAAGCCTTCGGTGCCTTTAAACCCTGAGTTGTGGTCTACACGCCACCTGACACTTAAACTTGCACCCGAATGTAAGAAAATTTTGAGTGCGGCTAATCTGCACCCGGGCTCATCTGTACCCACGCTTAAAAAAAATTCAAAACAAATACTAGAAAAATTCAAAAAATTCCAAGTTTTTTTATGGTGGTAGATAATTTGACGCGTGAGGTGCGCCCCAAAATTCAACTCATTTGAGCATCTGAGCAGCTCTCGGCAAAAAAGACAAAATCAGGGTCTGTAAAAATGTATACTGTTCACGCACTGTTTTGACCCGATTTGTCTTTTTTGCCGAGAGCTGCTCAGATGTCCGAATGAGTTGAATTTTGGGGCACACCTCACGCGTCAAATTATCTACCACCACAAAAAAAATTGAATTTTTTTGAATTTTTCTAGTGTTGTTTTTGAATTTTTTGCTGAGAGGGAGCAGATGAGCCCGGGCACTAGTTATCTTGATGTTTCTTGGGGACATGTGCTCTCCTACATACCCAAATCACGATTTCCTGGACCCATCCAACGTTGGATCAAAACCTCGCCACTGTCAAAATTCAAGTCGGCATTTCAAAATACATACCAGGCTCAGAAGTTCTGGAAGGTCCCGGACCCTTGGCTCATAGATGCATTGCGGACAGCTATTACTGAGAGAGTCATCTCAGGTTACTGCGACTATCTAGGGGAACATCCGGAGCTAGAGAAACACGTTTGGTTTGGCCGTGCAAGCAACAGCTCTGAAGTTCTGAAGGAGATGTTAGGAGAGCTATTTGAAGGATAAAACCTGCTCGACACATTAAGCAGAGTCGCTGGACAAATAATAGGCCAGAGTTATGTCCATCGTTGTATTTAGATTTCCTTTTTTCTTTTGAAGGGAAGTTGTATTCTGAATTCAGCTTTTTTCGATAAAGGACTTTTCATTAAATAGATATATCGAGGTGATACAATCGTATTGAAAGAAAGCCCGGCATCTGCATAGCTAGATGCATATAGCCAAAAAGTTCAGAGCATCCTAAAAATAAAATAATCCGATACAATGCCAAGCAATAAAACGTGTCCAGCCTAAGAAACGGTAGATCCTATCCGTAAATCACACCGCCAACCATGTGGGTAGAAAACCTTCCTGGCCGTACGCTCCAGCCGTGTAGACGCCATCATAAAAAGGTTCCTGTCCTCCGGCTTCTGCAAGATAGACCACGTACGGAGCCATCGTGTACAAACACGGATAACCTGCATAGGAGATGAGACACATTTATTGTTAAAAACCACATCATTCCTGGTAAGCCACATTGCCCAGCATAAGGCCGCCGCTTCCACAAAAATATGTGCAGAAAATTGTTTATCAATACCCTGCAATCAGTTGCCGAACATATTCCGTGCACTACGTGGTGGGTATAAATTCCAAGCTACTTGGACCATGGCTCAAACTGCCCGAGCAAACTTGCACTCAAAAAATAAGTGTTTGATAGTCTCGTCATGTTGGCAAAAGACACATGTCTTGGACCAGTGCCAGTTTAGTCGTGTCAGGTTATCTCTAGTTAGGATGACTCCTTCGTTTAGAAACCAAAGGAATATCTTCACTCTTAGAGGAATTTTTAGCTTTCACAATTTTCTATCATCAACTGGAATATCACAATGGACCATTGCATCATACATGGATTTGTCCGAAAATCTGCCATTCTGATGCAAATTCCATCGAAAAGTGTCCGGCTCATCTGACAATTGAATGTCCTCCAGGCGAGTGAGTAATTCATTCCATGCTGTCAGACGAGTGCCCAAAAGATCCCTACGAAAAGAAATATCGGGGTTTTATTGTCCTAAGACTTGTTTGATCGTGACGAATTTATGTGTAACAATCCGGTACAAGCTCGGATATTACACCATTAGTGACATGTTCCCTAGCCAGGTATCTTCCCAGAAACAAACCTGAGAGCCGTCCCTAACCGAGAAGGTCCCAAATTGAAAGAAGAGTACCTTGGCCTTCATGACACCACTCCAAAAATGTGAATCCCCAGGTTTTCAATGTAGTTGAGAAACGGCATTGAATCCCACATACTTGTTGCGAATGATTTCCTGCCATACGTACTTCATTCTCAGTGAGTAGTTTATAAACCCACTTGCTAAGAAGAGCGATATTTTTAATCTCAAGGTCTTGGATTCCCAAACCCCCTTGACTTTTAGGTCTGCATAATACGCTCCACCTAGCAAGTCGGTATTTCTTGGTTTCGTTATCACACTAGCAAAAAAAATCTGGATCTAAAGTAATCTAGCTGTTCTAGAACCCCTTTCGGCTGGTGGTTGCTTAGGAGGGAATTGATCAAGATCAGTCAGCCCCCATAAGACAAGACCTTCCAACTGGCTAATCATTTGTCAAGTCTCTCTTCCACATGCCTCCACTCAGCGATAGTTAACCGCCGATAGTGTATGAGAATACAAAGATACCGAATCAGAAACTGCCCAAGCTGGCATCCAAAAATCTTGGCATATTCGGTGCTGATTCTGCAGCATTGCCAAAGCAAAAAAGTTCGCTTTATGAAAACTAATTTTGAGGCCTGAAAGTCTCTCAAAAGCACATAAGAGCAGCTTGAGATTTCTTGCCTTACCTAAATCATGATCCAAGAATAGTATCGTGTCATCTGCATATTTTAGAATGGATAGGCCATCTTCTACCAAGTGTGGAATGACTCCACTAATTTGACCATCCAGCTTAGACCGCTCAACAAGGGTAGCTAGCATGTCAGCGACTATGTTAAACAGAATGGGAGATGCGGGGTCGCCTTGACGAAGCCCCTTACGTGTCTAAAAATAGTTGCCAACATCGTCGTTAACTTTTATGGCCACACTACCTCCAGAGACAAAGCTCTCTACCCAGCGACACCATTTTTGTGAAAACCCCTTCATGCGCAAGGTTTGCAACGGGAAGGGCCAATGGCACCGTTCAACTTTTTCCGGTGCAGTTCATGTACAGTTTCATGCAAGACGAACACTCCAGCTAATATGTTTTGTCCTTGCATAAATGTTGTTTGAGTGGGTTTTACAACATGATCAGCTACACCATTCAACCGATTAGTCGCTACCTTCGTAAAAAAATTAAAACTTACATTCAGAAGACAAATCAGTCGATATTGTTGAATACGACTAGCCTCCTTAATCTTAGGCAATAGGATAATTTCCTCAAAGTTTAAACGAGAAATATCAAGGTCCTCAGAATGTAGTTGGTTAAACAACTGAACCATGTATGCCTTAATCACATCCCAAAAGCATTGATAGAACTCTGCGGGAAAGCCATCCGGTCCCGGCGCCTTGTTGTGTTCCATCTGAAACACAACAGTTCGAATTTCCTCCTCAGAAAACGGAGAGGTTAGGAATTCATTTTCCGCTTCTGTTACTTGAGTAATGTCATGAGTAACAGATTCATCCAACTGAAAATTAGTTTCAGCGAAGGCCCAAAAAGGTCTTTGTAAAACTTAGTAATAAAATTTCTAAGCGGTACTTCCCCCTATATTCGGCCTTCCTCTTGGTCAAGGGCGAAGATACGCTTCTTTCTATGCCTGCCATTGGCTAGCATTTGAAAGTATTTCGTATTATCACCACCTTGCACCAGCGAGTCCGCCTTATTACGTTGGTACCATTTAATCTATTCCTCGCGTAGTAAGCGGGCAATCTGCTCGTTAAGACTACTTTTTTTTCAATCTCAACAGCAGACAGAGGCCTCACCTCCGCAATTTTATCAAGAGTATCAATTAAGGTAGACAAACGCATTTTTTCTTTTTTGTAAATACCAGCACTATGTTTGGCCCATCCTCGAAGGAATCGACGCAAGGCGCGGATTCGATTATTCCATCGTTGAATGGGTGTGTTACCGCGAGGCTGGCGTGCCCACACCTTCTTAATCAGCTCATGAAATCCCTCTCTAGTGAGCCATCCCAGTTCAAATTTAAACTGACGACGGTTAGAACATGGGATTGGTTGTCCAAAATCGGTTAGCAACGGAGCATGATTCGATAAGGCCTCAATTCTTTCTAGTGCCCGAACCGAGGCTAGGGGATATTTATATTCCCAATCAGTGGTAACTAGCACCCGGTCTAGTTTTTCAAAGGTTGGCACCGATCGGTTATTGGCCCAGGTATACTGACAACCAGACATCGTGATCTCCCTCAGATCCAGGCTGTCAATAACAGCATTAAAGAAAGGCCACCTAGTGTCAAACCTATCATTGTTTTTTTCCTGTTGATATCGTAGGATATTAAAGTCCCTCCCGATTAACATGGGATGGGGATTGTCTCGACAGGTGTTGACTAATTCTTTTAGAAATGTAGACTTAAATTCCTCTTGAGCGGCGTCATATACAGCCACCAGACTCCAGATGAAGTTGTCGGACTTATTTCAAAGGTGGAATTTAATATGATACTCCCCCTTAGACGTGGACAATATTTGTAAGTATGTAGAGTTAATACCTAGCAAAATTCCCTCGGACCTCCCTGTCGGCGGTAAGACGTGCCATTCGTAATCAAAACCACATGAAAAGTGATCCAGATCGAGTGTTGGAAAATCACGTTTACCCGACTCAGTGATAGCCACAAAGTCCAACAAATGATCCTTTACACAATCGGCAATGTGTTTGTGTTTAGCCAAGTCGCCAAGACCTCTGCTATTCCAGAGCATGCCTCTCATACTGAACCAACTTTATGTTTAGAGACCTTTACTTTCTTAGAAGAGCGCCCTCTTTTCTTTGCTGAGTTAGACTTGTTCTTGCGCATCGTCGCGACAAGCTCAAAAAGCGTAGTGTCACGTACAGTGTTGTCAAGGTCTACTTCAGTCGTGTCTTTAATCAAATGAGAGAGGAGCTTGCCTTCATGATTGGCATTAGCATCCTCCACATCCTCATCTGACACGAGAGGGTCGACAAAGCTCGATAACTTTGGAGCAACCGTAAGCCGGTCGAACTCCACTTGTTTTAGAGCCTTGACCGAAAAATCTATCTCATTGTCATTACGTCCTAGTGACACCCCAAGTCTAGTAATATTTGAATATACTTTGGAATTATCAAAAGACATAAAAGATTTACGAGAGGGGGTACCTTCGAAGTCGAGGTTACGTGCAGCAGTCCTACGCATGGCCTTCACCATAGTGTCCTCGTCGGTGGCTGTTGATCCGTCAGCCCTACCTGATGATGCCCGCTGCGCCTCAGCGGTGAAGGAGTGACATCGGCCTTGGAGCCCATCACCTCGACTCTGCAAGGCGTGGTGGGCTGCTGCAGCGATGAAGAAGAAGATGGAGAAGGCTGCTCCTCAGCCTCCTCAAGCTCGGGAGACGGCGCCCCTCCCGGTGACGAGGGAGTTGAAGATAACACGTGAAGCACCGCCATGGCAGACTCCTGGCTAGCTCGAACGGACGGGGAGAATATCACACCACGTCAAGTCGGAGAAGCAGGAGTGGGCGATGATGACGGCAAAGGAGCGGTTCCCTCCGGCACGGGGCGCCCGCGAGTCCCCACATGGGGGTTAGGCTGTGGCGACCAGCAAGTCAAAGGTGGCGGTGTCGAGGGCCGTGGCTCCGACGTCGTAGGAGAAGCAGCCCTAGACAAAGTATCCGACCCCGAGGAAGAATACCCCCTTAATGGCGATGGAGCAGCCAAGGCGGGTAAGCCTCGATGAGGGCTCGTAGGTGTGACGACGGAGGCCATCTGCATGGGCACCACACCACCCGATCAAGTAGGGTCCGAGGAATTGTTGGATGATGAAGTGGGTTTGGACCTCTTGCTTGGATCATTGTTCCTCATTGAGTCCTCCCTGTCATGGCCCTTGTCGCCCCCTGGATCATCGCCGTGCTCCAAGACTCGAGGTACAAAGTCACTATCAACGCGGAAGTCCGCTTCTTCAAGACTGTACCGGAACTCATAACCTTTCCTTTGAACCACCACGTCGGAAGAAAGAGAGTCAAGTGTGCTGCTTTTGAAAGAATCAAGGTTCAGTTTCGCTACCTGAATACGAACAATTCCTCTCCGGCACAAACAAAGAAGATCAACATCGAGAGTGAAACCAATCACCGAGCCGACTGCCCAAAGCCCCAAGAAGTGTGGGAGAGCGTGAGGCACCCCATGCACATGAACCCAGATAGGAATTAACTTGAAGCGGTGTGGTATCTTCTCTGAATTCCATGGCTTAAACTCGATAGTGACATTTTGAGATTTGATAAATACTGCGAAGCCAGTCACCCTCTGTAAGACCTCCTCACTTAGAAAGGACATGAGAAAAACGTCCTTGCCGTGCGGTATGGCCTCCCACGTCCACTGTTGTTAGTATTGAGCAATTTTAGCAACCTCTGCTTCCACGATACTGGGAGTAATAGAGCCACCAGAAATAGATACCAACGCCGTCAGTGAATCCTGTGGTGCAAGATCCTCCCTGCAGACATTGTCAGGACCTGGAAGAAAGCCATACTTTCAGTTCCATAACCGTATAACATCGCCACCGGCTTCGGCAACTTAAGAGCAGGGCAGCGCCGCGTGGTCATCGGATGGTTATTCTGAATTTTGTTGGTAGCTTGATTAAATTCAAAAAATAAATAAATAAGCGCCAGATAATATATCAACTGGGCACCAGCTGCGGTTGTGTTTATATTTGATTTCATGATACCATGTCAAATACCTCCACATTCTGCTTTGCGTCACTTCCACAGATAGATAACTGTAATGTTTAGTTCTGATTATGCAACATTATATACACTCTTAATTTCGGCAAGTTCAACTACAGTGAGTTTCAATGTGACTGCTACTGTCTACTACACCCTTATCTACGACGCTGATCCATTACATCCTTGATATAAGAAACAAAAGACATTGGTTTCGGGTGTGTTTTCGGTGGTTGATGAGCAGACCGCTCGTCAGGGCATCACCGAACAAATAGACAGCTGCAAAAACAACCGGTCAGAGCAATCCAACAACGGCTCCGATAGAAGGCCCGTCCAAACTTTCACAACAATGGTATATACATTTCGCATGACTACGTGACGAATTGTCAAGGAAATGCAGGCTGGCCGGCACATATATATATATATATACTCTACTTTGAAACGCGGTTGCCCGGCATCCTTTGGCTTTGGTTCCTTCCTAGAAGCTGCCGGTGTGGCCACCAACCCTCACCACGCGGCTCCACTATTTTTATTTTCATGAAAATTGGAAACGGCTCCACTACTTGATGTTGACTTGAACCGGGCCTCGCGTTCGTCGGTCGCCGTCACGGGGTTCTGGTATAGGTATATAGCTAGTATAATTGTTGATTCTCGTCGCCCGCCCGGGCTCCCAATACTGCACTTCACTCGGTGGTTTCCACCCCTGCCAATCTCATCGAACCAACCAATGGCCTCCATCCATCCAAACAGTAGCAGCTTGGCCAGGCCGCGGCCGGGACGGCTAGCTGCCGTGCCAGAGGGGAGCACGGACGGCGCCAAAGCTGACCACCCGACGGTGGTGGGACTCTACCGCGACCAGATCCAGGCCGTCGACCTGTCCGTCGTGCGGAGAAGATCGACTATCTTCGGTCATGGCGGATCCAGCAGCTCCAGTGCTTCGAATTCCTGCCCGTCCAGCAACTCCGGCTACTCCTCCGGTTCAGCGTCCGCCGTTGCGCTGGAGTGCTTGGGCAACCCAGAGCTCCAGAGGATTGCTCGCCAAATGATCCGCGACGGGTACACCTGGCACATGGTCCAAGCATTCAACGGCGCATCTCCTGCACCAGCACTCATATCCGGTGGTAGCCCCGGCCATGCCCTGGATAGTTGGTTCTCGGAACTCGACGTCGACTGGGTTCTCCAAATCGACGACGAGCAAGGCTTACGGCAGCTGCTTCGAGACAAGCCGGCGACGACGCAAGACTTGGTCAACAAGTGGATCCGGGCTCTTACAGTAATTGCCGCCAATATCACTGAGTTGTTGTTGGGCTTCTACACTATGCCGGCTGTCCTACTGTTTGGCAAAGCGAGCATCACGGAGTTGTTTGATGTCGTGGATGTCATCATCACCGTTCTCGAAGCGGAGAAACTGCGAGCCGTGCTTGACATGTTTACCTGCGTCTGTCGTGAGTTGCACATCTTAAGCATTTGCAACGAGATAGGTGGCCCGTTCAAGAGACAAGCAAACAGGCTAAGCGAGGTCATAGCAAGCACGATAGAGGAGGTGAGGACACACGTGGAGGAAGATGACTCATGGGCTATCGACATCCCACGAGGAGGAGGTGAGGTGCACAACAACACTCGGTTCATCATGGATTGCATACTATCCATGATGAATGCACATACTTCAACGGAAAACTCAGCACCGAGCCACAACTCTGAAAACCTTGGTGCCCTGATCGATGGCACAATCGATTATCTCAAGGGTTTGCTCTTCACAAAATCGGAGTCATGCTCGGATCAAAGCCTCCGGTATCTGTTCTTGCTCAATAATTCCTATTTCATATCTCATGTGGTGTCTGGATCATCAGGATCTTTCATTTATAAGAACATCCCATCTAGACTTCCACCTGAATGTAAGAAGTACATGGATAATTATCTCGATGTTTCTTGGGGACATATGTTCTCCTGCATGCCGAAATCGAGATTCCCTGGACCAATCCATTGTTGGATCAACACCTCTTCACTGGCGAAGTTTGAGTCTGCATTTCACAAAACATACCAGGCTCAGAAGTTCTGGAAGGTTCCGGACCCTAAGCTCAGAGAGGCATTGCGGAGAGCTATTACCGAAAGAGTCATTTCAGGTTACCGCGACTACCTAGAGGAGCATCGGGAGTTAAAGAAACACGTTGGCCGCAAAAGCAGCAGTCCTGAAGTTTTGGAGGAGATGTTGGGACAGCTATTTGAAGGGTGAAAGCTGCTCCAGGCATCAAACAGAGTCACCTGACAAATCAGAAGCTGGAGTGATGTTTCACCGTTGTATTTGGATTCTATTTTCCCCGTTCCTTTTGTGGTGAAGCTGTATTCTGAATTCTGTTGGCAGCTTAATAAGCGTCAGATACTGTATCAACTGGGCACCTGCTGCGGCTGTTTTAAATTTGATTTCCTGATTCCATTTCCATGTCAAATATTACTTCCACATCTGCTTCTGCGGTCAATTCCGTACATAGATAACTGTCATGTTTATTTCTGATTATGCAACATCATATATGCACCTTTTTTTGTCTAGTTCGATAAAAGTTTAGCTTGCAGATGCCAAGAGCACTGAAAAGTAAAAGCAACCACAAACTTGGGGAAATTTGGTCACAAAAAACAGCAATATTTGCCTGGTATCTCTACCATATATATGTGCAAATCCATCTGCGTTTCTTATACACCTGTAAGAGTACTAATGCTCATCTTACTGTTCTACACCATTATATATCTAGACCAGCAGAAATAAGGATTGTCGATATATTACCTTTGAGCTATATATTTTATAATCTCCTAGAGCGAATGTTCAAGCCTTTTTTTTTAACCTTTACAAATATAATACAATAGATTAATTGGACAGACTTAATACCATTTCCAATCTTAAGCTAAACTGAAGATATCCATAACATGTGGATCTGTGGTGCATTGATATAACTATTTCTATCATGTAAGATCCTCCAACACAAAAGTTTGGCTAATGTCTATATACAAAGAGGAGAAGAAAATGAAACGAAGATGGAATACTACAATATATCGACAAAATTCAGTATACTATTCTACGTGGACGTTCTAGCACGGAGGTACAACCTGCCAATCTTAATTTGTAATCGGGTTCCCGACACGATCATTCCATATCAGCTTCTGTGGGGCTTTGCACGGATCGAGTGAGGAGAACGGACGGTTTCATTCGCTTCACAGGCCTTCATCGTCTTGCAATTCTCCGCCTCATCGTCAAGTAGATTCAGGAATAGATCGTACATGTTATCTGATGGCCAACGGCATATGGCAAAGAGCAAGCAGTCCATACTTCATAGAGAATTCCATTAAGGGGAGAGTTCAACTTGTCAGTCGTCACGCGGCTTCGATCAGTAGTTGGTTGACCCGCGGCACCCGGGTCCTGAACTTGTCGCTTGTTGCCATTACACAAATAATTACTCCCTCCGTTCCAAAATAGATGACTCAACTTTATAATGTTAGTATAAAGTTGAGTCATCTATTTTAAAACGGAGAAAGTACTTTCACAATCATAGTGATCGCAAAAGACTATGTCTGCTAGTTGACATACGCGGAGGAGATATTCTTTTGTCTCATCAGCGGCAATCAGTGTTGATTACGGCCAAGCACTTCTCATAGTTTTCTCCTCTACCAATCTCTTGGAGCTTGAGAAACTAAGAGCATGGCGGAGCACTTGTCAAGCGTGTTGAGCGGTCTGAGAGTTCTATTTCAAGGTAGTAGCACGGCGGGGCCGCTTGCTTCCGTGCCGGAGGAGAACACCGTCGGCTTCACAGCTCCTTACCCGCCGCCGGAGCCGAAGGACAGCACCCCGTCTTCAAGTCTTCCTACCTGTCGGGCAGTACCTACCGCGAGTCCATCCGATCGTCCGAATGGCGAAACAGATAGACTCTCTCCTCCGGTTCCTGTCAGAGCGGACCCAACTACTCCAGCAACTCCGGTGCCTCGAGTTCTTACCAGTCCAACTACTCTGCCTGGTCTTCCGGCGCGGAGATCTGTGACCCCAGGTGAGGGACTTTTTGCAAAGAAACCACCGCCTCTAAAGGAGACGATAGATCTGGTGAAAACAAAGCGCATTATCGATGCCCTGAAGCGACCATCACCACCTCCGCCGGATTCCAACTATGTCTGCTGTCTTAAAAAGACATATGAAGATGCGCGCGGTCGGGAAGTACTTTGAGTGATAAAAGGTTAGCAGAATGAAGAAGTGGGAAAAAATTCTCCAGTTCGGCGAACAGGCGAACCAATTGTGCCCCCCCGCTCAAGGTGTCTAGTGATATCGTCGCTAATCAGCCGGGGATGGTGCCCGGTACCAATCCTGCTGATTACCGGAGCGATGATATAGAGTTTGAAACAATGGAGGTAGACGAATTCATATACCAGTACGGACAGCCTCTCGTCAAACCTGGTCGTCCTCCTTTAACAACGATGATGCAAAGATTTCATGAATGATACATGAAAACCTGCAGCGACTCTGCGAAGGATACTTTGGCGCTGAAAATTAAAGAGGAGCACGACCTTGTTGGAATGGATCTGTTGTCTGTTGAATTTGACGAGTTATTCCAGTTATACAATCAAAAGGCCCTCGACAAAACACTCGTGACGTGCTACTGTCTGTAAGTACTACTTTTGTAATTAAGTCTCTATATATAGCTCAACTCTTTTATTGGATGTATATATAATTATCCTTACTATATTATGCAGATTGAAGATCGTCGAATGCAGGAAAGCACAAATATATGACATTGGGTTCATTAAACCAAATATCATACATGAATGGACGGTTCAAAAAAATGTTGAAGATACCGAGGACAACTTGCTACAATCTTGCTTAAAAATCAAAACAAAGATAAAATACTTTTTCCTTACAACTTCAAGTGAGTGTTACTGTCTTCTACATATTCGGTTTCCCTTATTACTCAAGGTTATAGTAATGTAACTGATGAGTTCTGCATGTGTGCGCGGATTCCACTTTATTCTTTTAGAGATTAAGCTTGACCGGAGAGTAGTAACCGTCTTAGACTCGAGACGAAAAGATCCTCAGGACTATGCGGACATGACTGAAAGGCTTCAGAATTAAATTCAATCGATCATTATCGCACCATATTGGCAACTTTGTTCATTTCCTGATATCAAGTAATTATTTTCTTTGTCTGCCAGGGTTTGGAAAGAGTTCACAGTAATTGTTCCGGGACTGCTGAGGGAGATGTGATTTACACACCCGAAAGTAAGTACTACTACCTAGTTCCGCGCATCTCCCATTGATTCTAGCTAGTTTCATCAATACCGTTTAGCATGCTTGCTTATTAGTATGATTGACCTCTATTTCTAGTAAAGTGCTTGTGGCAGGAAGCCGGGAATGATTTTTGTGGATACTACGTTTGCGAGTTCATGTACAACGCGACGGCCTCTAAGCGGGGCTACTCTGAAAAACAATATGAAGTGTGTAAGCAAAAATATTCACAATATAATTTTATTATCATCATTTGTGTTGAGTTTCATTCATATACATGTATTGACCCCCTTCTTCAAATTAGATCTGGCAGATGTGGGATGAACTCCTACCAGATGATCGGATATGAGCAATTCAAGAGAATTGGCGGGATTCTTTCTTGACTACGTCATCAATAAAGCCGGAGAATACCACGTGAAAATTGACCTTAGATGTTAGGGATTGTAAGAGATCTTATATTGTATATATGTGGCTAGTAGCGTCGGATAGATATACGAAAACTTATTGTTCGACAAATCCCTCGGAGAAAGAGAGGTCGCTCCTCTCGGTATATGTATATGACGATCTTGTGTAATTAATGGTTCCTTCATTTGCTTACTAGCTAGCGTGTCGAGTTCTCTCTATACGTATAGTAGCCAGCGTCGACCAAGCAAGAGATAAGAGAGGTCACTTCTCTCTATTAGCTAGCTAACACAATATATTAAACCCCTAAATTAACCCTCCAAAACCCCCTAACCTCCTCCATTTAAAAAAACAAAAAAACCTGCTCCTGCCAGCTTCTGATGCATGGATGCCTTTTGGTCCCGGTTGATGTTATCAACTGGGACTAAAGGTCCACTGGGACTAAAGGTCCTCCTGCCTGGGCGCCCCGCAGCGGCCACGTGGAGCCCCTTCTGTTCCGGCTCGTAATCGAACCAGGACTAAAGGTTTTGGGCTTTAGTCCTGACCCTTTAGTCCCGATTCCAGAACCGGGGCTAAAGGGCCTCTGGAACTGGGACAAATGAGCCATTTTCTACTAGTGACCCTCCTCTCCTCGGTCGCGGCATCTTTGTTCCTTGCCATCTTCCTCGCCTCGTTAACTTCCTTTCTTGCATTCAGAATAGCTTCCATAGCATTTTTTAGCTCATCATCTCCTTTCCTATTCTTCTTTTCTTTTCCGTCTTTCTTGCATCCATCCGGTCTTTTTGGCTTGGAGTACGAAACTGAGTTTGGTGTAGGGCCTCTCTTCCCGTCATCACTTGATGCCTCCTCCTTATCATTATCCAAATCAATAGTTCGCTTGCGTTTGTTGCTCTCCTCATCATCGGCACCATCACGGGGCTTCCATTTATCATCGTCCTTCAATTCTTCATAGCAATGAGGCAAGGTAAATGGTCTCCCTTTCTTGATCTTCCCTTTCTTGGTCTTCTTCTCCTCTCCTTGGAATAAGTTTTGCGCAATAGTGAGCTACAAACAAAAGAACAAGTTAGCACTTGAAACACCAAGAAGAAACATGATGAACATGGAAGAATCATGAAAGAAATGACACTTACCCTATCTCTATCATTAGTGCCACTTGGGTTCAATGTGTCAACCGCCTTAAGTGCGGCCGCCCACCTTTAACAATCTCAGTTGATTGTCGACCACCGGAAGCGAAGAGATCTTTCGGAGCGGTCAATTCCACTTTTGTTGTGTAGATCAAAGTGCTCCTTCATTCGGAGCCAATATGCATCTCTACTTTGATCCCCTCCAACGACGGGATTCCTCGACACTTGCAACCAATTATTACATAGCAAGATGTCTTCGTCCATGGTGTAGTTGCCTCCTCTTACTTATATTAGTTCACAGAGGGAGTACGTGTTGTCTGCAATGGCCAACGGCATATGGGAAAGAGCAAGCAGTCCATACTTCATAGAGAATTCCATCAAAGGGAGAGTTCAACTTGTCAGTCATCACGCGGCTTCGATCGGTAGTTGGTTGACCCGCGGCACCCGGGTCCTATACTTGTCGCTTGTTGCCATTACGCGGTTCCCGCCATCAGTTGTAGTATTGTTATAGTTTGAAAAACTTGCAAGCACTGTTTTGCAGGGGTTAAATAAATGTACAGCCAACTAGCCACCTATATCTGAGCCATGGTTTCCACAAATAATTACTTCCTCCGTTTCAAAATAGATGACTTAACCTTGTATTAATTTTAGTAAAATTAGTATTAAAGTTAGTACAAAATTGAATCATCTATTTTGAAACGGAGAGAGTAATTTTATAATCATAATGATCGCAAAAGACTATGTCTGCTAGTTGACATACGCGGAGGAGATATTCTTTTGTCTCATCAGCGGCAATCAGTGTTGATTACGGCCAAGCACTTCTCGTAGTTTTCTCCTCTACCAATCTCTTGGAGCTTGAGAAACTAAGAGCATGGCGGAGCACTTGTCAAGCGTGTTGAGCGGTCTGAGAGTTCTATTTCAAGGTAGTAGCACGGCGGGGCCGCTTGCTTCCGTGCCGGAGGAGAACACCGTCGGCTTCACCGCTCCCTACCCGCCGCCGGAGCCGGAGCCGGACGAGAGCACCCCCGTCTTCAAGTCTTACTACCTGCCGGGCAGTACCTACCGCGAGTCCATCCGGAGCGTCGCCATGTCTGAATGGCGAAACAGATGGACTCTCTCCTCCGGTTCCGGTCAGAGCGGATCCAACTACTCGAGCAACTCCGGTGCGTCGAGTTCTTACATGTCCAACTACTCTGCCCGCTCTTCCGGCGCAGAGGATTTGTGTACCAGCGAGCTCACGGAGATTGCTGAAAGAATGGTCAGTGACGGTTACCTCGCCAGCATCCACCAGAAGCTGTCAGTTGCACAGTTTGGCAAAGCGAGCATCACACCAATGCTTATATTTGTCGACGCCGTCATCCATGTTTGCAAGGCAGAGAAGGAACATGCTAGATTGAACGGATTTCCATCACTAGAGGTTGTGCTACAAATGTATATCTGCGTCTCCAATGCATCATATGACATATCTATGATGAGATTGATCTCTTCGGAAGCCCAAACCAATTTCAAGGAGATAAGCTCCTTGTTGGACAGAGAAGGGAGCAAGTTAATTAGGGTCATATCAGAAATGATGTTCCATGTGAGGTGGAGACTTCATCATGATAGCTCGTGGGCTATTGACATTCTGCGAGGAGGAGGCGAGATTCACAGGAAGATTCGGTCATTGATGAACTTCATGGTGTCGATCAAGACAGCACAGGCTTCGACACACAACTCTGCACCGAGCAACAACAGTAGAATGCTTCACCACCTGATTGACGAGACAGTCAGTTATGTGAAGAATGTGCTTAAGAAAAAATCCGAGTTGTGCACAGACCCAAGCCTCAGGTACATGTTCTTGCTAAACAATTCTTATTTCATAGCGCAGGTGTTTGAGCCATCGGTATCACACCAGCACAGACTTAAACTTACACTTGAATGTGAGCTATACATGGATAGCTATCTCGATGTTTCTTGGGGGCATGTGCTGTCCTGCATACCGAAATCGAATTTTCCTGGACTTATCGGTCATTGGATCAATACTTCTTCACTAGCTAAATTCGAGTCAGCTTTTCATGAAAAGTACCAGACTCAGAAGTTCTGGAAGGTTCCGGACCCCCGGCTCAGAGATGCGCTGCGGAGAGCTATCATCGAAAGAGTCATTTCAGGTTACCGTGACTACCTGAAGGAGCATATAGAGCTAGCTGAACAGGTTAGCCGCGGAAGCAGCAGTCCTGAGGTTTTGGAGGAGATGCTGGGTGAGCTATTTGAAGGATGAAACCTGTTTGAGGCATTGGCAAGAGTCACCCGACAAATAAGAGGCCGGAGTTATGTTTCATCTTTGTATTTGGAGTCATTTCTTTCCTTTTGAAGTCAAGTTGTATACTGAATTCCGTTGGTTGCATAAGCGTCGGATACTACATCAACTGGTCACATTCTCTCTGTGTGATTTTATTTGATGTCCTGACTATATGCCGAATACTTTTTCATTCTGCTTCTGTGTCAATTTCATTCATAGACTTCCTCTAATAATTAAAGGCTCATAGATAATTGACACCTTAGTTTTGAGTTTACACAACATTCTATACACTCATTTTCATCCAGTTCAGTAAAACATGATATGTGGCAGTTAAACAGAGTCCATTTTAACAGAACAATGGAAGGACAGATAAACAAGGACTTCCACGATTAAGGGTGATGGAACTCACTCGTGTTTTCCAGCGAAGTGCACTGTGAGCTCTTCTGTTCAAAAGAGCCAATCAATCATTCAACAAAACATGCACTGAACTAGTATACCAACTATACCAAAACCATGTGTGCAGGGGAAATTTGGAGACCTGCATACTATCGTAAGCATGTAAGACGAGAGCCTCACCCTTCGGACAGAATCCTGTGGGTGCACAAGAAGAGGTAGGTACAATAGACACATGTTCAGAATTTCGGACAGGCTGAAACTAAATTCAGAGCTAGTAAAATACAGTATATCGGGAATCTGGAGCCAGGTACTTGTATCCGTACGAGTCACTCACCGTGAGGAAGATGTTGAAGCTCGAGCCTCACGACTCAGCCATCATCCTCCGTGGCTCCTTCGGCAGGGCCAGCCGGCGGGGAAGGACTCCTCGACGACAGCTATCTAGGCATCATTCTCCGCCTTCTCCCGCCGGTTCCTCGCCGTCGCCTCGGCGCGGAATCTCGATCCCCTTCTGCACGACACGAAACAAGCAGAAGATACAGGCGAGAGGCAACCAGCAGAGCATTCGCGGAGGAAGGTGTCCCTGTCGTCGCCGCCGGAGCCGTCCGAGTGGCTGCTGGTGCTAGACATGATCGTCGCCGGTGCTCGGGAGTTGACCGATTGGAGCGGAGTGAAGTGAGGCTAGGGTTTCATTTTTGTGGTGAGTTATATTACTAGCTACTCCCTTCGTCCGAAAAAATTTGTCCCTCAAATAAGGAATCGCTCTTGTGGTGAGTTATATTAATAACGGAGGAACGGTGCCGCGTCGAATCGGATGAGGAAATTTAATTAATTAGAATAATAATTGTGATTCTAATAAAGAATAAATCTATCTCTAATAAGAAATTATCAATATGTCCTAGCGCGGAAATTTGACCAATCCATACTGGCCGTTGGATTTAGCAAATACTACCCATCGTAATGGGTAGTATGATGCACCGTAAAAAGAAAGAGGGTCCGTCTATATTACATCTAGATATGAGATAATATCTCACATCTAAATATGATGTCAACGCCACCTCCTTATTGTTTATCTTGTTTGTCCAATTTTGATTCGTCATACAGGCTGAAACAAACAAAACAGTCTTGCGCTCACTACCGCGTCGGTGGGCCGGCCTATACGTCCGACAGTTTGTAGTGTGTACCGGCACGAGGTTAGCTTTTTATGTGTGCATCAGCCAGCCGAAGATTTCTTCTTGCTACATGTGTCTCTTCCTGTGCGTGCATGGTAGATCATATTAGATCCGATGGCGCAAGCACCTTGGTAAGTTATCTTGCGTCACAACTCGAAGCTAGCGATCCGAATTTTTTTTCCAGGAAAAGCTAGTGATCAGATGTATATCAGTGAAAATAAAGTACCTCTACCATCGATTTGTTGGTCTTTGCATTTTATTGCCATCTATTTAGCGGCGTGTCTCTGATCGCTAGCTTCTAGTAGGCTATAAATGATTTTTTTTTGCCTTTTTGTTTTTTCTTTTCCATTCCGCTCTTTATATTTTATGCATTAAATTTCAATAAAAGACAAAGTTTGATAAAAAAAATCAGGAACATATTCACGAATTTGTGGTAATATACATTTCATTTTTAAATATACAGTGAACTTTTTTAGATACAATGAACCTTTTAAATTATATTCACTGAACTTTTTTAATACACACTAATTTCTTTCAATACAAACTTAACTTTTTTAATATACATAGAACCATTTTAAATATACGGTAAAACATTTTTATAATATACACTAAATGTTTTTAAAACACATACTGAACAATTGATCGTGCATCCAAAAGTGTTAAAAATTGTTCTGGATTCAGAAAATGGCCGTCGATTCAAAATAAATAAATCACAAAGTTCCAAAATGTTCACGAATTTAAAATTGTTCATATATTTGAAAAAAGGTTCAACAAGTTTAAAAACTAAATATAAAGGAAAATAAGAAACATAATGAAAAAACAAATAAAAAACCAAAAGAATAACCAGAAACCCCAAAAGAGGAAAATAGACAAAAAGAGAACAAAAAAGCCAATTGCAACCATCCGAAACCACCAAAAAGGTTCCTAGTTAAAACCGGATCCCCAAACCACAACTCGCTCCCAGGAATCCTCAATCGCTTCCCAAAAAACACTCGCTAACAACACAAAAGGTCTGACCTACTATGAGCCAATAGTGACCGACCGCTAAGCTTAGTGATTGTATCAGCGCCTCCCGAGGTCCTTATTGTAGGTATTAGCGGCCCTTGTTGATCTATTAGCGACATGCAACTGGGACAAAGGGTCGAATCATGCAAATGCAAGTCCATCCTTGGTTGCATATCGAGGGTGGGTTCGGGCAAGTTGCATCTAGGGTGAAAACAAATTAACACCCTCCCGAGTTTCAAGTCGAGGGTCTAATTGCAACTACTATGAAACAAGAACAAGAAACAA
>NC_041383.1:780214343-780224679 GCF_002162155.2 Triticum dicoccoides
CGAGTTGCGAGTACATGGTTAACTTGCAACTGGGGTGATTACAAACTACATCGCTCGAGTTGCAAGTCGGGGGTGGGCTTGCAACTGGAGTGAAAACAAACAACACCCTCCCCAAGTTGTGAGTACATGGTAGACTTGCAACTGGGGCGATTACAAACTACATCTCTTGAGTTGCAAGTCGGGGGTGGACTTGCAACTAGGGTGAAAACAAAACAACACCCTCCCAAGTTGCAAAAGAGGGTAGACTTGCATCTGGGCCGACAAAAATCCATTGTTGCAGGACGAGGGTGTAATTGCAACTACTATGAAACAAGAACAAAAAAACAACCCCCCTCCCTCGAGTTGCGATTCGAGGGTGGACTTGCAACTAGGGCAACTACAAAACTACACCCTCCCGAGTTGCGAGTACACGGTTGACTTGCAACTGGGGCGATTACAAGCTACACCCCTCAAGTTGAAAGTCGGGGTGGATGGCTTGCAACTGGGCTGAAAACAAACAACAAACAACCCTCCCGAGTTGCGAGTACATGGTAGACTTGCAACTAGGGCGATTACAAACTACATCCCTCGAGTTGCAAGTCAGGGGTGGACTTGCAACTGGGGTGAAAACAAAACAACACCCTCACGAGTTTCAAGACAAGGGGTGGACTTGCAACTGGGCCGACAGAAACCCCTAGTTGCATGTCGAGGGTCGAATTGCAACTACTATGAAAAAAAAACAAAAAACATCACCCCCCCTGAGTTGCGAGTCGAGAGTGGACTTGCAACTAGGGAAACTACAAAAATACACCCTCCCGAGTTGCGAGTACATGGTTGACTTGCAACCGGGGTGATTACAAACTACATTCCTTGAGGTTCAATTCGGGGGTGGACTTGTAACAAGGGTGAAAACAAACAAGAAACAATACCCTCCCGAGTTGCGATTACATGGTTGACTTACAACTGGGGCGATTACAAACTACATCCCTCGAGTTGCAAGTCAGGGGTGGACTTGCAACTGGGGTGAAAACAAAACAACACCCTCCCGAGTTGCGAGTCGAGGGTGGACTTGCAACTGGGTCGACAAAAACCCCTAGTTGCATGTCGAGGGTCTAATTGCAACAACTATGAACAAGAACAAGAAACAACACCCCCCGAGTTGCGAGTTGATGGTGGACTTGCAACTAGGGCAAATACAAAACAATACCCTCCCGTGAGTCACGGGTGGACTTGTAACTACGACAACAACACACTACGAGCTCAGTTGCGAGTCGAGAGTGGACTCACAACTAAGATAAAAAACAAAATAGAGACCCAGTTGCGAGTTGAGGGTGGACTTGCAACTAGAACAACAACAAACTTTGGGCCTCACCCACAAAAAAACTATGGGCCTAGTTAGAGTCGGGGGTCAACTTACAACTTTGATAACAACAAAAGTATGAACCTAGTTGCGAGTCGAGGATGGACCTGCAATTAGGATAACTATGAAACAGTGCGCCCAGTTGCAAGTAAATGGTCGACCTGCAACTGGGAGGAAACAAAGTATGGACCCTGTTGCGAGTCAACTTGCAACTGGAGTGTAAAACAAAAGACATGTCAAGTTGCAAGTCGAGGGTGGGCCCGCAATAGAGAGAACTATGAGGCTAGTTGCGAGTCGAAGGTGTCCTTGCAACTGAGACAACTACGAAACTATGAACCCAGTTGCGAGTCAAGGGTTGACATGCAACTAGGATCAAACAAACTACAATCACAGTTGCGAGTCAAGGCTGAACTTGCAACTAGGATGAAAGACAAACACAAGCCAAGTTGCGAGTCAAGGGTGGGCTTCCAACTAGGATAAAACAAACTATGGGCGTAGCTAGTTGCGAATCAAGAGTGGACTTGTAACTGGGACAACTGTACAAAATTATGATATGAGTTGCGAGTCAACGGTGAGTTTGTTACTAGGAGAACTACAAACTTTGAGCTTAATTGTGAGTCAAGGGTAGACTTGCAACTGGAATAAAAAATAAACCACATGCCCAATTACGAGTCAATGGTGAGCTTGCAACTGAGACAACTACACAAAAATATGATGCAGTTGTGAGTAGAGGGTGGATTTGCAACTATAACAATTAAAACTATGAGCCGAGTTACGAGCAAAAGATGGACTTGCAACCAGGATGAAAAATAAAATATGGACCCAGTTATGAGTCTAAAGGTAGACTTGCAACCGGGACAAGCGCACAACCTACCTCTTTGACTTCTATGACATTGCCAAATGACATGGGCACACAAGAACGCGTGTAGAAAAATGCCCAATAAAAAAACATATATACAACACGGACGGGACGACAAACGAACAAAAGGGAACAACACAATAGAGGGATACATCGGTAGACATGCAA
Source organism: Triticum dicoccoides (assembly GCF_002162155.2). Lineage (NCBI taxonomy): Eukaryota > Viridiplantae > Streptophyta > Magnoliopsida > Poales > Poaceae > Triticum > Triticum dicoccoides. The sequence goes on from NC_041383.1 coordinate 780,216,710, forward strand.
GATCAAAAATTTGCAGTAGATTACAACAGCAAGATCCGATGGACAACAACTCAGATAAAACATTGCTAATTTTCTTGATAAAGCTTAGAATAAATGGGAGACAATATGAAATTGACAGAGAAGGTAACAACCACGATAGACCTTCACTTTTCTTGCCTCTTCTAATTCTACAGCATGGCCTAGAAACAACGTAGAGAAATGGCTTGTCAGCGCGGCACGATAATGGACCGAAAAGTGTGAAGCCAAACTGACCAACAAAAGGATGCGCGGCAAACAAAACATCGACCAACAAGGCGGGGATAGCGCTTGCATAAAAATAACAAAAACTAAATCAACCAGTAAAAAACTTAGACGAGACATCACAAAAAATCATCTAGATGTGATTTTGCAATTTAGTATAAAAGTTTCGACTGGACAAATGGAGGACAAAAGCCACAATGCGCACCAAACAGAACAAATTACAAGAACCGTACAACAATTAATCATGTGGAAAGAATTAGCAAATAGTCAATCTGATTTGTACAAAAAAAATTCAAAAAATTATAACAGTTTTCTTTTAGAAAATCACGAACAACTCACATTTTTAAGGCAAATGAACAACTTATATTTTTTTGAGGTGGTTAAACAACTCACATGGACGTGACATGATCGAGGGACAAAGAAAAAACCAGACCCAAACACTGACGCAGGGAACACATGCCAACAAACAACGACTAAGGACGTAATGGGCCCATGAAACGTAGTAGTGTTGCGAGCACAACGGGCACGGCAACTACACAAGCACATAAAGGACGCGGCAAACTACAGGAATCAAGGGCTCGCATTAAAAAAAAGACTGCAGATCGAACGGTGTGGTACATAGATGTGAGACACCAACAAAAAACACGAGTTCTTGAAAAGGCGAAAACAAAAAATAAAAAGTAAAAGACAAAAAAAAGGGTTGGAAGCTTCTCCCAAAACTAGTAAAAAAGCCCTTCATGGGTCAGCTCATTCACACATGTACGCTCTGGGGAGACAAAAAATCAAACATGGCAGGTAGCAGGAAACTATACAAAGACATAGAACGATTAAACAAACTTTCCTCCCTGGACAAAAAAACAGGATCTCGTTTTCCCTTGCTGAAAGCCCACAAAGAAAAAAAACGGGAGACCCACGAAAAAAAAAGCCCACAACGGGCAGGCGGGACAAGAGGCCACAACTGCCATGTGCGGTGTCTAAAAAAATGCCATGTACGGGGACCTACATAGGACACGGGCTGGACACAGGCTGCAGCGTGCGACGGCAATGAGCGCGAGCGAGCCGAACAAGCTGCGCGAATCTTAAACAAAAAATAAGATCCAACGGCCCTAGACTTAGATGTGAGATAACTATTTCACATCTAGATGTGAAATAGTAAACCTGAAAGAATAATTAATTGTGATTAGAACTAATAAAGAATAAGTCTATCTTTAATAGGAAATTGTCAATGTGTCCTAGCGTGAAAATTTGACCGATCCATACTGGGCGTTGGATCTAGCAAATACTACCCATCATAATGGGTAGTATGATGCACCGTAAAAAATCTTTAAATGGATGTATCTAGTACAAAGTTAGTGCTAGATAGTACATCCATTTAAGAGACAAGATTGGGACAAATTTTTTCGGATAGAGAGAGTATCTACTATGACTAGCATAACATCTGCAGTGCGGGCCTCAGTCGCTGTCACGCGGTTCCGGAGATTGGTATTTTTATCATAAATTATGTCTCATCGATATTATCGTCAAGTCATCGGCAATTAGTGTTGATTCCAGGCCGGCACTTCTCATAGTTTCCCCGGCCGATCTCTTGGAGCTCTACAAAGTAGGAGTAGGATAGTAGCATGGCGGACCACCTGTCAATCGTGTTTTCCAGTCTCAGAATCCTATTGCAAGGTAGCAGCAGCACAGAGGGGCAGCTTGCCTACCGCCACTCAATCCGGAGCGTCAGCGTGCTCTGTCCTGAGTGGCCCATCAGATCGACTCTCTCCGGTCAGAGCGGATCCAACTACGACTCCAGCAGCTCCAGTGCCTCTAGGTCCAACAACTCCGGCTACTCTTCCAACTCCGCGTCCGTCAGTGAAGCGGACCTGGGTACCAGCGAGCTCACGAAGATTGCTCACAGAATGGTCAGCGACGGCTACACCCAGTGCATGGTACGAGCATTCCACAGCACATCTCTCACGGAAACAACTGCGCTGAATAATTGGTTCGTCGAGCTCGACGTCGACTGGGTTCTCCAATTACAGCCGCCGCTCCACCTCCAAACGGTGACTATGTATTGGCGCCAAGAATTGGTCCAGAGGTGGATCCGTGCTCTCACTATAATTGTCGCCAGTATGAACGAAGTAATGCTCGTAGACCACGAGGTGTTGGCTGTCGCACGGTTTGGCAAAGCGAGTATCTCAGCAATGCTCGGCGTTGTCGACACCATGCTCGATGTTATCGTGGAGGATAAGCTACAGGTTGCCCTGCACATGTATATGTGCGTCTCCAGCGCATCATTGATGATGATGCCTGAACTCTCTTTGAAAGCCCAACGCATTTTCGATGGGATAAGCGTCTCCTCGAAGACACAAGAGAACGGGTTAGTTCAGGCCATATCCAGCACCACGATGGACATCGGGTCAGAATATTATGGCATCTAGTGGGATATCGAGATTGAACGAAGCGGAGGCGGAATTCACAGAAAGATTCGGTTATTCGTGCATTGCATACTGTTGATGAGGAAAGCATGTGCCTCGACGCTCACCTCTGCACAAAGCCAAAGCACCGTAAAGCTTCGTGATGCCATAGATGATACAATGGATTATTTGAAGGACGAGCTTCTAAGAAAATCGGAATTGTTCCTAGATCCAAGCCTCAGGTGTACGTTCCTTCTCAACAATTCATATTTTTTTGCTCAGCTTCTCGGAGTTAATCTTACACTAGAATGCGAGGAGTACATGGATCTCTATCTTCATATTTCTTGGGGACATGTGTTGTCCTGCACAGTGGCGGAGCCAAGAATGGAGCAAGCCCTGGGCCCAAAAAAAAAATTACCGCAAGGGAAAAACTTAATGTTCATAAGGCTTTTAACTACCACAAAGGATACCCCATATAAAATATGATTCAATTACACGAAAAGATTACAATATAAAATCAATGCTTAATGATACAACAAAATAGATAAAAAAAGCATGACAAAAACTACAAAGAATAGTTATATGATAAAAAGAGCAACATTTCATAAGAGATGGCATAAACATTAAGTGAAATGATTGTCATTGATACAAATCTAAAACCTTACTACTCCCTCCGTTCCAAAATAGTTGACTTGACTTTGTAATAACTTTGTACTAAAGTTAGTATAAAGTTCAGTCATCTATTTTGGAACGGAAGGAGTACTTTGGACAAAATTATACACTAATATAAGTAGAACATGTTATAAATGGAGAGCATCAGGGGGATTACAAGGTGCAGCAGCGAACAGCCGCCGGTCGGTGAAGAAGCACCACGCGGGCGATCGATGCACAGGACAGGAGGATGGCAGTCGGGATCCCGGGAGCAAGGAGGGAAGTGGGATGGCCGGAGGCGGATGGCGGCGCAAGCGCTGGAGTCTGGAGATCGATCTTCTGCGTGCGTGCGATTCGGCGGCCGCAAGGGAGCAGTTCGATCGTGGGTGGTGTTGCCTCGTGTGTGGGTGTGTGTTCCGGTAACGCAGCCCATCAAGGTTCGGCCCTTCTTTTTTCACTGGGCTGCAACCCGGGCCTGCAAAAAAAATCTATGTAACCATAGCCTGTGAAATTTTTCACGCCCCGGGCCTGGGCCCTGGGTGCCCGGGGCCCAGCTCCGCCCCTGGTCCTGCATGCCGAAATCGAATTTTCCTGGAGTTCTACATCGTTGGATCAACACTTCTCCGCTAGCTAAATTCAAGTCAGCATTTCATAAAACGTACCAGACTCAGAAGTTCTGGAAGGTTCCGGACCCCAAGCTCAGAGATGTGCTACGCAGAGCTATCATCGAGAGAGTCATTTCAGGTTACTGTAACTACCTGACGGAGCATCCAGAACTAGCTGAACAAGTTAGCCGTGGAAGCAACAGTCCCGAGGTTTTGGAGGAGATGCTGGGAGAGCTATTTGAAGGATGAAAACTATTTGAGGCATCGGCTAGAGTCACCCGATAAATAAGAAACTGGAGTAATGTTTCATTGTTGTGTTTGAAATCATTTCTTTCCTTTTGAAGCAAAGTTGTACACTTAATTAAATATGTTGTGTAAGCGTTGGGTACCAGAGTTTTATCACATTCTTTGTGTACCAGAGTCATACGTCCGTGGTTTTGTTTGATATCCTGACTGTATGCCGAATACTTTTGCATTCCGCTTCCACGTCAATTTCATTCATAGACTTCCTCTGATAAATTAAACGCTTGTAGATATCTGACACACTTAGTTTTGAGTTTACACGACATTCTATACACACTTATTTTCAGAAAACATGATATGTACTACCTTTGTCCTGGTTTAATAGTCCCCTTGTATTTTTTATCATATTTTGACCATGATTTTAACTAATAAAATAAAAGTTATATAACACAAAATTGCTATCATAGAAAACTACATTCAAATGCGAATTCAATAATATAATATTTGATGACATGCTTTAACATTTTAATAGTCAAATATAATATCAAACTTCAACCCAAACTACGAGGGGACTATTAAACCAGGACGGAGATAGTAATAGTCAAACAGAGTCCATTCTGACAGACCAATGGATGGACATATATACAAGGATTTTCAACGTACTTCCGCTACATGATGAAGAGGTGATGGAACTCATTCGTGGTTTCATCAAAGATCACTATGATTAATCAGCTCTTCTCCACCAGCCGAAGCTCTCATCAAGAGAAGCACCGGTGATTAACAATCATCAATCAGTAAACAAAAGCGGCACTGAGCTGGTACCAACTATTACCAAAACCATATGTACACGCAAAATTTAGAGACCTGAGTTGCTATCGCTCCAAATTTTAGAGACATGGTGTGGTCTTCAACTGACGGCTCTGGTCAGCACCTGGGTCCGGCACTTGTCAGTCGCTGTCAGGTGGATGCGGCAATAGGTGTTTTTTTATAAATTATAAGAGAGAATTTCTTATTTGTCCCTTCTTAAATTTTGCTTTCCTATTTGGCCAAAAATAAAAATTCTTCCCTATTTGACACCAAGTGTTAAATTTGTTCTCTATGTGACGTAGTTTGGCCACTAACATGTCATGAAAAGTCCATTCTACCCCTGATATTATACTCCCTCCGTTTTTTTTAGTCTACATATAAGGTTTAGTCAAAGTCAAGCTTTGCATAGTTTGACTAACTTTATATTAAAAAATATCAACATTTACAATATGAAATCAACATTTTCAAATGCATCATGAAATGTATTTTCATATTATATAGTTTAAGTATTGTAGATGTTCATATTTTTTAATATAAATTTGGTCAAACTTTGTATAGTTTGATTTTGACCAAAACTTATACACGGAGTAAAAAGAAACGGAGGGAGTACTAGGCTGAGAATTAGTGCCGCCGCCATAAGTGTATTGTAGTACTAGCTATGAAGTAAATTGTGATTAACTCCAACAGGCCGCCGCTGGAGCTGTGGTGCATATGTTGCATTGGTGTGCGTCAGGCACAAGGAGAGTTTGCACCACATCATGCACTCACGAGTTTGACAGTACGTACGTATATGCAGAAGAAATGGTACGGTACTAGCACTTGTCATCTTCATGCGAGGCGGTTGCAATTGCAAGCTTGTGACTTTGTGAGGCGACATGGGTTGAATTTTAAAGAAAGATGCGAATTTTTAAAAAAAACCTTCAGGCTGAAGAAAGGGTCAAATAATAAATTCTTTCAGCCGTGTGCGGTGCCCCCCTCCACCACAAGAACACCCGGTCGGTTGATGGTGGACTACATAGTTTTGAGGAGGAAAACACATGCGTCGACGCAGAGCAACTCCACACAGAGCCACAACACAGAAAAACTTCGAGAACTAATAGATTGCACGATACATTATCTGAAAAATTTGCTTCTGATAAAATCCGAGCTGTGAACGGATCCAAGCCTCAGTATATAATAGATTTGAGCCACTGGTCTGATTCTTACCTTCTTAATTATCTCCCATGTGAAAAGATAAGTGGCCGTTGACCGCTCACCAACAAGCATGACCATTGACTTTTCAAGAAAAAAAAAGTTCATAAAACAAAAACAAATAACTTTTTGGAAAAAGTTCACAAATTTGAAAAATGTTCAAGACCTGGAAAAGTTTGTAATTTGGAAAAAATTTAAAAAAATCACCAATTTTCAAAAGAAATCATAATTAAAAAAATTCACGAAAATTTAAAAGGTTCACGAATTTGAGAAATGTTCATGAATTTGAAAAAATAAAAGAAGAAAAAGGAAAATAAAAATGTAAACGAGCAAAACCAGTACTAGGAAATAATAAAAAAACTAAAACAAACCAAGTTCTCTTTTTCTTAAGAAAAACAAAAAAAAAGGTAGATTAAATAGGTTAACCTGCTTAAGGAACTGCGCGAACGTGGAGTGTGCGCCACGTACCATTTGTGCTCTATTCGACGCTATAGACGTCAAATAGGATCTGGCGCTAGCATGGAGAAAGGGGGGCGGCTGACAGGGGAGGGCGCCCATGGCCGCAACCAGGCACGCCGTATCTGTCGCTGGACCGACACACTATTAGGAAAAGGGCTAAAGCTAATATGGACATTAATGGCGCACCACATATGTGGTGCGCCACTGCTATATAGCAGTGGCGCACCATGTGTAGGTACGCCATTAGTGTCCATCACATTAATGGCGCACCACATCTACAGTGCGCCACTACTAACAAATCCTTTTTTTTTATTTTTTCAAAACTAGTAATGGCGCACGAGGATATAGTGCACCATTACTAGTTTTAACTAGTAATGGCACCACACACTCTGTGCGCCAGTACTAACAATTTTTTTTACTTTTTTTAAAACTAGTAATGGCGCACCGTGGTTGTGGTGCGAGCTAGTAATGGCGCACCGTGGTTGTGGTGCACCATTACTAGTTCAAACTAGTAATGGCGCACCACAACCACGATGCGCCACTACTAACAATTTTTTTTTATTTTTTTGCAAAACTAGTAATGACGTACCACATAACAGGTGCGCCATTAGTAACCAGGATTACTAATGGCGCATTATTAGATGGTGCGTCATTGATAACCTGAGAGCAGGTAGATATTTTGGATAACCACCTACCACATTCACTTTCCTCACTTCATTCTCTCCACCTCCTCCTCCAAGCTTGTCTCGGCTGCCTCCTCCTCCTCACCTCATTTGCACCATAGATTCACCCAAATTAAGTGGTTAAATTTCCTTTTTTTTGATAGGTAAGTAAAGGGAAAACTTATTTATGTTGTAGATCTACTTTTTTCTCCCTCCAACAATGTGCACATGCACTTTTTATGGCCTAGATCTATGTATGTTTGTGGTGTTGCATATATTTGTGGTGTTGCATATGTTTGTGTTTGCAGGTATCGGTATTTGAAATGCGATAGTTGTCAATATTTTGCCGGAATGTTGATTCATTTCCGTTTCGGCGAAAATTTGGCACTATGCATTCTTTTTGGTCCTGTTTTTAGGCAAAGTCATGCCAAATTTTTCCTTGGTTCTAAAATATTGTTTTGCTCTACCCCGCAGGCGACCATGGTCCGCACGATGACCAAAGGCATCGTGAATAGCTTTTTGAGCTCCACGAAGGCCGAGATGCTTCAAAAGAACGAGACGGAGATAAGATGTCTGTGTCGAAGATGCAAGCTGAAGAGCCTTATGGACCCGGATTCCGTACAGGTGCGGGACCGCCTGCTCTTGCGTGGTTTCATCGATGGCTATCGGTGGCAAGGTGATGAAGATGATTATGAAGTCATCCATGACGGACG
>NC_041383.1:780251879-780282707 GCF_002162155.2 Triticum dicoccoides
TGCGTTCCCAGATTCTGCCCCTTCACCGTTTCTTTTATATCCGGAGATCCTTAACTCTGATTGGGGTGAATCTTTCGCCCAGATTTTTCTCGTAAAATTAGATTTCTTGCGGCAAAAGAAGAGCACCAACCGCCTTATGGGTGGCCCAAGAGAGTGCCAGGCGCGCCCAGGGGAGGAGGGCGTGCCCCCTATCTCCTGGACACCTCGGACACCGTTTCGCGTTGATTCTTCCTCCGGAAAATCCCAAATATTCCAAAATAATTCTCCATCCATTTTTATCCCGCTTGGATTCCGTTTAATATTGGGTTTCTGCGAAACATAAAACATGCAACAAACAAGAACTGGCACTCGGCACTGGATCAATATGTTAGTCCCAAAAATAGTATAAAAGGTTGCCAAAAGTATATGAAAGTTGAAGAATATTGGCATGGAACAATCAAAAATTATAGATACGACGGAGACGTATCAACATCCCCAAGCTTAATTCCTTCTCGTCCTCAAGTAGGCAAATGATAAAAAAGATAATTTTTGATGTGGAATGCTACCTAGCATACTCTTGATCATACGTCTAATCATGACATGAATATTGAGACACGAGTGATTCAAAGCAATAGTCTATCATTTGACATAAAAAACAATAATACTTCGAGCGTACTAATAAAGCAATCATGTCTTTTCAAAACAACAAGGCCAAAGCAAGCTTATCCCTACAAAACCATATAGTTTGGCCATGCTTCATTTTCGTCACACAAATGCTCCCATCATGCACAACCCTGATGACAAGCCGATCAATTGGTTCATACATTTTAACGCGCTTCAGCTTTTTCAACTCTCACGCAATACATGAGCGCAAGCCATGAATATAGCACTATAGGTGGAATAGAATATGATGATGGAGGTTATGTGGAGAAGACAAAAAAGGAGAAAGTCTCACATCGACGCGGCTAATCAACGGGCTATGGAGATGCCCATCAATTGATGTTAATGCGAGGAGTAGGGATTGCCATGCAACGGATGCAATAGAGTTATAAGTGTATGAAAGCTCAAACTGAAAACTAAGTGGGTGTGCATCCAACTTGCTTGCTCATGAAGACCTAAAGCATTTGAGGAAGCCCATCATTGGAATATACAAGCCAAGTTCTATAATGAAAATTCCCACTAGTATATGAAAGTGACAATATAGGAGACTCACTATAGGAAGAACATGGTGCTACTTTGAAGCACAAGTGTGGAAAAAGGATAGTAACATTGCCCCTTTTATTTTTCTTTTTATTATTTTTTCTTTTTTTTCTTTCGGTGGGTTTATTTGGCCCCCTTTTTTATTTAGGCTTCTTTGGCCTTTCCTTTTTTTTTCTTTTTTTTCTTTTTTTCTTGGGTAAATGCTCTATAATGATGATCATCACACTTTTATTTACTTACAACTCAATATTACAACTCGATGCTAGAACAAAGATATGACTCTATATGAATGCTTCCGGTGGTGTACTGGGATGTGCAATGATCTAGCGTACCAATGACATAAAAAAAGGACAAGCCATGAAAACATCATGCTAGCTATCTTAAAATCATGCAGAGCAATATGACAATAAATGCTCAAGTCATGTATATGATCATGATGGAAGTTGCATGGCAATATATCTCGGAATGGCTATGGAAATGCCATAATAGGTAGGTATGGTGGCTGTTTTGAGGAAGATATAAGGAGGCTTATGTGTGATAGAGCGTATCATATCACGGGGTTTGGATGCACCGGCGAAGTTTGCACCAACTCTCGAGGTGAGAAAGGGCAATGCACGGTACCGAAGAGGCTAGCAATGATGGAAAGGTAAAAGTGTGTATAATCCATGGACTCACATTAGTCATAAAGAACTCATATACTTATTGCAAAAGTTTATTAGCCCTCGAAGCAAATTACTTCTACGCATGCCCCTAGGGGGATAGATTGATAGGAAAAGACCATCGCTCGTCCCCGACCGCCACTCATAAGGAAGACAATCAAAGAAACACCCCATGCTTCAAATTTTGTCACACAACGGTTACCATACGTGCATGCTACGGGACTTGCAAACCTCAACACAAGTGTCTCTACAATCCACAACCACCCACTAGAATTACTCTAATATCACTATCTTTATATCGCAAAACTATTGCAAGGAATCAAACATATCATATTCAGTGATCTACAAGTTTATGTAGGATTTTATGACTAACCATGTGAATGACCAATTCTTGTCATCTCTCTAAATAGATATAAGTCAAGCAAGAGAGTTTAATTCTTTCTACAAAATACATGCCCATGCTCTAACAAATATAAATGAAGAAAAAGAGCATTCTACAAATGGCAGTTTTCTATGTGAAGAGAAACAGGCAATCCAAATTTCAAATGATATAAGTGAAGCACATGAAGCATTCTATAAAGCCACACTCAAAAGATTTAAGTGAAGTGCAATGAGCATTCTATAAATCAACCAAGGACTATCTCATACAAGCATGGTGCATAAAAGAAAAATGAAAACTAAATGCAAAAGACGCTCCAAGACTTGCACATATAGCATGAACGTAACGAATACGAAAACATACCGATACTTGTTGAAGAAAGAGGGGATGCCTTCCGGGGCATCCCCAAGCTTAGACGCTTGAGTCTCCTTGAATATTTAATTGGGGTGCCTTGGGCATCCCCAAGCTTGAGCTCTTGCCTCTCTTCCTTTTCCTCATATCGAGACATCCCCGATTAGACACTTCATCCACACAAAACTTCAACAGAAAACTCGGTAAGATCCGTTAGTATAATAAAGCAAATCACTACTCTAAGTACTGTAGCAAACCAATTCATATTTTATTTTTGCATTGTGTCTACTGTAATATAGCTTTTCCATGGCTTAATCCACTGATATAAATTGATAGATTCATCAAAACAAGCAAACTATGCATCAAAACAGAATCTGTCAAAAACAAAACAGTCTGTAGCAATCTGAACATCCACCATACTTCTGGTACCCAAAAATTCTACCAAAATTAGTAAAAACATACAAGTTGTACAGAAAGATAGTGCAAAAGGAATCAGAACCGTTTGACGTTCCAGTTAAAAATGTAAAATCGTGCACTAAAGCCAAAGATTCTGTCCTGGACCATACAAACCAACAAGCATTGTAAACATCCTAAAGGCAAACCTTGGCACATTATTTTTATAATACAATGGAATTATACAAGGGTATAATTATTTTTGATGAAAAGTTTCTGCAATCAAGATTCACAAAGTTTCCGTGAGCATGAACAAAGTTCAAGGCTAGCTCCCACTTCAACAATGCTTGTCTTTCTCACTTTCACTTTCCTTTTTGAAAATTTTTAGGTTCCCCTCTTTATTTTTTGTTTTAAAACTATATAAAAGAACTCAACAGAAATAAATGACTCTCTAAAACTTCCGGGTTGTCTCCCTGGCAGTGCTTTCTTTAAAGCCATTAAGCTAGGCATAAAGTGCTCAAGTAATGGATCCACCCGGATCCCAAGGTATATCAAAGCCAATTTTAATTAACAATGATTTGTGATTTAGTATTGAGCACAAAGTAACATATATCATGCAAAAACAAAGTCTATCTCTCTTCCTATGCATCGGCATGTCATAAAAGAACAATTCATGCACACCAAGTAAAGGCCAATGCATAGTATAAGCAGATTCTTGCAATTCTATCGTATTGGAAACATAGAGAGGCAGAGATGTAGTTCCTCTCCGATAATAATTGCAAGTAGGAGCACCAAGAACATGCATATTATATCTATCAAAATCATCATGTGTAGTAGTAAAATGCAACCCATCAATATAATCCTTAATAAGCACAAACTTCTCCGATATAGTGTAGTAGGGAGAATTCAAAAAATTAATAGGACTATCATGTGTGGGTGCAATAGCAACAATTTCATGTTTAACATAAGGAACTATAGCAAGTTCATCTCCATAAGCATAATTCATATTGGTATCTTGGCCACAAGCATAGCAAGCATCATCAAAAAGGGATATCTCAAGAGAATCAACGGGATCATAACAATCATCATAGCAATCATCATAGTAATCATCATAGCAATCATCCTTCGGTAAGCACGAAGGGCAATTAAACAATGTATGACTTGAAGAGTTACTCTCATTAGAAGGTGGGCATGGGTGATCAATCCGCTCTTCCTCCTTTTGTTCTTCGCTCTCCTCCTCATCTTTTTCATCCAATGAGCTCACAGTTTCATCAATTTCTTCTTCCATAGCTTCCTGCAAAATATTAGTCTCTTCTTGGACAGTGGAGACTTTCTCAATAAAAGCGTTAATATTGTAATTGTATTCATAATTTTCATAGCAATATCTAAGTATAGCAAGATTTTCAAGCCTATAAACATCATCATCTAAAGCTTCAAACTTTTTAAACAAAGATTCAATTTCATAAGCAGCCTTAAAAGCAACAAATTCTTCAATTCGTTCAACATCATAGTAATCATATATACCATTAGCATAAGAAGCTAAGGTTTCATTATCATCAAATTTGCATGAAAAGGGAAGGTGTGGAGCCTTCATCCTAAAGCAACAAGTAATATCATATCTAAAGCATAGATCCTGAGCATACCAACGCAACATATTAATTTGATCCCATAATAGCTTTCCTTTTTGTGTCAAGCAATAATCCCTAAAGTATTCACGTTGATCCAACGTTACTCCCATTATAAAGTTGAATGGTGTTTTCTCAGGATTATCAAAGTAGTACAAAATATTTTTCACATGATGATCATTGAGGGTTTTAGGAGTTTTCCCATCTCCATGAGTAGCAAGTACACCTAATTTTCTTGGTATTTCGTGTTCCATATCCATAACTAAAGATAAAGAACAACTTAGAACAGCAAATAAAAATTACTGAGTGATAAAGCAAACAAGCACACACAAAAATATTCACCCCACGCTTTGACTCCCCGGCAACAGCGCCAGAAAAAGGTCTTGATAACCCACAAGTGTAGGGGATAATTGTAGCCTCTTTTGATAAGTAAGAGTGTCGAACCCAACGAGGAGCTAAAGGTAGAACAAATATTCTCTCAAGTCCTATCTACCACTGATACGACTCTACGCACGCTTAGTGTTCGCTTTACCTAGAACAAGTATGAAGCTAGAACGACTTTGTAGGTGTTGTTGGATAGGTTTGCATGATAATAAAGAACGCATAAATATAAACTAGGGATGTTTAGATAAAGAAGCAATAAAGTAAATATAGCGAGTGTGGAAAAGTGGTGGTAGGAGTTGCGGAATTGTCCCTAAGCCATTGACTAGGTTACTAGACCAGTAATCACTATTGCAATTCTATTTGAGGGAGAGGCATAATCTAACATACTTTCTCTTCTTGGATCATATGCACTTATGATTGGAACTCTAGCAAGCATCCACAACTACTAAAGATCATTAAGGTAAACCCAACCATAGCATTAAAGTATCAAGTGCCCTTTATCCCATACACAAACAACCTACTTACTCGGGTTTGTGCTTCTGTCACTCACGCCACCCACCATAAGCAAATCATGAACATATTGCAAACCCTACAGCGGGAATCCCTCACACTTGCGCGACACGGAGGGCACAATAGGACATCACAAATAATAAAACATGCAACTCAAACCAATCATAGCAATTCATCAATCACCGGTAGGACAACGAAAATCTACTTAGACATCATAGGATGGCAACACATCATTGGATAATAATATGAAGCATAAAGCACCATGTTCAAGTAGAGGGTACAGCGGGTTGCGGGGGAGTGTACCACTGTAGATAGAAGGGGGAAGGTGATGGAGATGTTGGTGAAGATGATGGAGGTGTTGGTGAAGATCGCGGTGATGATGATGGCCCCCGGCAGCGCTCCGATGCCACCGGAAGCAAGGGGGAGAGAGGCCCCCTTCTTCTTCTTCTTCCTTGACCTCCTCCCTAGATGGGAGAAGGGTTTCCCCTTTGGTCCTTGTCTCCCAAGGCGTGGGAGGGGTGAGAGCCCCTCTGAGGTTGGATCTATCTCTCTGTTTCCGCGTTCCCAGATTCTGCCCCTTCACCGTTTCTTTTATATCCAGAGATCCGTAACTCCGATTGGGGTGAATCTTTCGCCCAGATTTTTTCTTGTAAAATTAGCTTTCTTGCGGCAAAAGAAGAGCATCAACCGACTTACGCGTGGCCCAGGAGAGTGCCAGGCGCGCCCAGGAGGGGAGGGTGCGCCCCCTATCTCCTGGCCACCTCGGACACCGTTTCGCGTTGATTCTTCCTCCGGAAAATCCCAAATATTCCAAAATAATTCTATGTCCATTTTCATCCTGTTTGGATTCCGTTTGATATTGGGTTTCTGCGAAACATAAAACATGAAACAAACAGGAACTGGCACTGGGCACTGGATCAATATGTTAGTCCCAAAAATAGTATGAAAAGTTGCCAAAAGTATATGAAAGTTCAAGAATATTGGCATGGAACAATAAAAAATTATAGATACGACGGAGACGTATCATCACCATCATCATCATCAACCATCCTCCATCACCAATTTCATGATGCTCACTGTCGTGTGTGAGTAATTCCATCGTAGGCTTGCTGGACGGTGATGGGTTGGATGAGATTTACCATGTAATCAAGTTAGTTTTCTTAAGGTTTGATCCGTAGTATCCACTATGTTCTGAGATTGATGTTGCTATGACTTTGCTATGCTTAATGCTTGTCACTAGGGCCCGAGTGCCATGATTTCAGATCTGAACCTATTATGTTTTCATGAATATATATGTGTTCTTGATCTTATCTTGCAAGTCTATAGTCACCTATTATGCGTTATGATCCGACAACCCCGAAGTGACAATAATCGGGATACTTCTCGGTGATGACCATAGTTTGAGGAGTCATGTATTCACTATGTGCTAATGCTTTGTTTCGGCACTCTAATAAAAGGAGGCCTTAATATCCCTTAGTTTCCTCTAGGACCCCGCTGCCACGGGAGGGTAGGAAAAAGATGTCATGCAAGTTCTTTTCCATAAGCACGTATGACTATATTTGGAATACATGCCTACATTACATTGATGAATTGGAGCTAGTTCTGTGTCACCCTATGTTATAGCTATTACATAAGGAATTGCATCCGACATAATTATCCATCACTGATCCAATGCCTACGAGCTTTTCACATCTTGTGTTTCGCTTATTTACTTTTCCGTTGCTACTGTTACAACTACTACAAAACTATTATCTTTACTTTTGCCATTGTTACCTTTATTATCATACCACTTTGCTACTAAATATTTTGCTGCAGATACTAAGTTATCCAGGTGTGGTTGAATTGACAACTCAACTGCTAATACTTAAGAATATTCTTTGGCTCCCCTTGTGTCGAATCAATAAATTTGGGTTGAATACTCTACCCTCGAAAGCTGTTGCGATCCCCTACACTTGTGGGTTATCAAGAGTAATTTCTGGCGCCGTTGCCAGGGAGCATAGCTCTATTCTTTGAGTCACTTGGGATTTATATCTGTTAATCACTATGAGGAACTTGAAAGACGAAAGAACCAAGATTTTTCCCTCAACTACGAGGGGAGGTAAGGAACTGCCATCTAGCTCTGCACTAGATTGTCCTTCTGTTTTGAGTAAGCTTGCGACACCTAAACCTACTACTTCTATGAATTCTGATATGTCGCATGTTATTGATGATGCCACTTCTGCTATGCATGATACTTATGATGAAACTACTTTTGTGCGTGATACTACTTTGCCATTAGGTGAATTTCTTGATGAACAACTTGCTAGGGTTAGAGAGAATGAAATTATTGAAGACGCTATTATTGATGATAGTGATGATGCCCCCTGATTATGAATTACCTATTGTTCCTGAGGGTTACTCTACAAAAAAAAGACACATCCATGACATTTTGGGCCGAACAATTTTTTTTTTCTATCATACATATGACACTTCTATGACGATAATTGTGACAAAACCCGGTATGATCATAGATGTGGTGGGCTCCTACTTCTATGACAAAAAAATCATGACAGCAAATGGGCTTTTCGTCCTGGGCGGGCCGGAGACGCAGTTGCATGACATTCTTTGGGCCGTCCATGATGGAAAAAACTGTGGTAGAAGCGAGGGGGAGGAAAATTTCGGGGAGTTGCCAGTTACGGTGGGAGGTCGGGGACGGAGCGATGCGCATTTCTGTCATACGTACGTGCGTGTGTGCGAGGCATTGGCTCTAACTGAAGCCGAGCAAGGCGTTGGGATCTAACTGAACCCGAGCGATTGCACTTCAGGCTACGCGTTACTGAACCCGAGCGATCGATCGATGGCGGTTAACTGAACCCGATGGAGCGATTCCTTCGCTACTGCTGCTAACCTAAGCCGAGCGATGCTGCCTCTGGGATGAACAGTGAGCATTGCGGGAGGGGGGGGGGGTTGGATGAACAGTGAGCGGTGGCGTTGCCTCTGGATGAACAGGAACCCGTGGTGTGGAGGGCTGGATGAACAGTAGATGGTGGAGGGGTGGCCGTGGAGGGGTGGTTGAACAGGACCCCATGGTGTGGAGGGTTGGATGAACAGTAGACGGTGGAGGGGTGGTTGAACAGTAGCCGGTGGAGTAGCGCGCGGTGGAGGCTGGATGAACAGGATCCCGTGGAGGCTGGAGGAGGTCGACGGTGGTGATGAACAGTATCCCGTGGAGTCCTGTTTTGTGGTACGCCACACCCCTCCACCCTCCCGTTTCGACCGTAGCGCTCCAACACAAGTCCGTTTCGTCCATTTTGCGGTACGCCACACCCCTCCCAATGAACAAGACCCCCGTTTCGACCGTAGGAGGTCCGTTTTGTCCGTTTTGCGGTATGCCACACCCCTCCCAATCAACAGGACTCCCGTTTCGACCGTAGGAGGTCCGTTTCCTTCATTTTGCGATACGCTAGGCCCCTCCCGATCAACAGGACCCCGTTTCGAACGTGGCCGGTCGAACACAAGGCCGTTTCCTCCGTTGTGCGGTACGCCATGCCTCGTTTCCATTGCCTGTTCCGTCCAAGCCCTCCCGCACGCATTCCGTTCTGACCCAGCTGGTTGGCTCCCCATGAACACGACGACGATGCTGTTTCTCCATTCCGACCCAGCCATGTACGTATGCGCGAGTAGGCGTTCGTGACCCTGCCTGTATGTACGTGTGTGGCCGTATTTTCTTTCTTGCACCCTCGCCGCTGTACGTACGTGTACATGCCACGTGCGCGCCTCTACTACGACACGTGCATGCCTCTACATTGACCAGTATATATGTACGTACAAGTTCGCGACCAGAATGACAACCTACGTACGCTTCGACCAGGTGGGTCCCGACAGTGAGGCAGTTCCTTGCATGCGAAAATGTAGCTGGTGGGTCCCAGTAGTCAGAGGGGCAAATCGTTTTTTTGCCCGGACGCACTTCCTTTGCATGTGAAGATGTTGCTGGTGGGTCCCAGCAGTCAGGGGGGTGAATCGGTTTTTTGCCCGGACGCACTTCCTTGCATGCGAAGATGTAGCTGCTGGGTCCCAGCAGTCAGGGGGCAAATCATTTTGTTTTTTTTTGCCCGGACGCACTTCCTTGCGTGCAAAGGTGTAACTGGTGGGTCCCAACAGTCAGGGGGAAACATTTTTTCACTAAATATGGTGGCCCGTCCGGTGGGTCCCCGCTATCAGGTGGAGGAATAATTATTTTGCGTGTAATAAGGAGGCACTTCCTTGCTGCGGCCGTGGACCCAGCTGTCAGCCTCTCCACGTAGAGTCCACGTCCGACGGAAGCCGTTCCTTGACCACGTTGTCCACGCCGTGCCAAGAGCACCAGGGGGGTGGACGACAGCGAGGCCTAGGAAGGGGACGATGCGGAGCCGGGGAAGACGCGGCAGTGGATGCCCACGCGTAGAGGAGTACGAGGGTTCACTGGTTCGCTGCGGTGTGAGGCTGCCGTCGCCGCAGAATAACAGGGGGTGTGGGTGAGTAGAGGGATGGCCTGGCCAGCGGTGGGAGTAGTAGGAGGCGGTGATGCCTCCGCCGCATCACAGTCGGCCACGGGAGGCAGGAGCACGAGGCACGGCCGGCGCTGGTTTGGGCGGCTGGAGCAAGAAGACCAGAGGTTGAAGAAGCACTACATCCGTTGTCTGGACATCGTACGGTCACTGGAGCTAGAATCGTGCATATTGACTAAGTTGACAAAGCCCTCCGTCCCCGTCAACTTAGTAGGCCCACAAGTCAGCCTGCCACTATACTGGGTCCCAGCTAACAAGGGGAGTATTCATTTTTTTGTGCGTAATAAGGAGGCACTTCCTTGCGTACAAAGATATAACTGGTGGGTCCGAGCTGTCAGAGCCGGTCACGGGGAGGAGGGAGCAGGCAGTCCCGCCGGCGCTTGTTTGAGCGGCTGGAGCAGGAAGAGCAGAGATTGAAGAAGCACGACGACCGTTCGATGGCCATCCAACAGTCACTGCTTGTGCGTCAACCTTTTTTTTAGGAAAGCCTCAAATCTGTGGAAAATAGCATACAACCCATCTGCCATTATTTTTAATAATTTACAGCCCATTTGCTAATTCTTAAGGTTTTTTTGGAGCCCATATTCTTTTTGTTAGCATTACAGCCCATATTGTGGCCACAGTTAAAAACTTATACGAAATTTTGCATATTGCGGTGCGGTCCGAACTGTTTTTAATCCCGAAATTTCGACTCACATTCAAACTGATTTTAAAAATAAATGTATATCAATATAAAATCCGACAAATTCTCCACGCATAAAAATTAATGTAATTTAAAATCTCAAAATGAAAAAAAAGATATTTGAAAGAAACTGCCGGTTTGATGCGTTTTAAAAATGTACAACCCATTTCTCATTACTGATGGGCCATTTTCTTGGCCAGCCGAATGAAAGCTCTCCTCGTCTTGAAAGATTTGCAGCCCAACATTCCTGACAAAGCGACTTACTTGGCAAATCACAAAAAAACTGGGCTGTGGCCGTGGACCCAGCTGTCGGCCTCTACACGTACATTACTCTCCCGATGGAATGTCGTTGACCACATTGACCACGCCGCGCCGAGATCACCAAGTCGGTGGACGATGGCGAGGCCTAGGAAGGGGACGACACGGAGCCGGGGAAGACGCGGCAGTGGATGCCCACGCGGAGAGGAGTACCAGGTTCACTGGTTCGGCTACGGTGTGAGGCTGCCGTCGCTGCAGGGCCTGGCTAGCGGTGGGAGTAGTAGGGGGCGATGAGGCCTCAACGGCAGCACAGCCGGGCACTGGAGGCAGGAGCAGGTGGTCTCCCCGACGCTGGTTTGGGCGGATGGTACAAGAAGAGCAGCGATTGAAGAAGCAGCAGAACCGTTCGATTCAAATCCAACGGTTACTGCTGCTAGAATCGTTTGTTGACTAAGTTGACAAGCCCTGCGTACGCGTCAACGTAGTAGGCCCACAGGTCAGCCTCCCAACCGGTGGGCCCCAGATGTTAGTGGGAGGAATCATTTTTTTCACATAATAAGGAGGGAGTTGATTGCGTGCGGCCAGGCCAGCGGAGGTAGTAGGGTGGGCCGGGGAAGCCTGCGTGGCATCACAGCGGGCCACAAGAGGAGGGAGCAGGCAGTCCCGCCGGCGCTAGTTTAGGCCACTACTAGAAAAAGGGCTATAGATGAGATTGTCACTAATGGCGCACCAAACAAGCGGTGCGCCATTAGTATATACTAATGGTGCACCACCTTCTGATACGCCATTAGAGTTGAAACTACTAATGGCGCACCTGGCCCAAGGTGCGCCATTAGTATCAATTTTTTTTGAACTAGTGCGCCTGTCCAAACATACTAATGGCGCATCCAGACATAGTGCACCATTACTAGTTGTAACTAGTAATGGCGCACCTGTCGGAAAGTGCGCCACTAATGTTGTTGTTTTTATTATATTTTTTATTCCTTTTTTTGCAAAACTACTAATGGCGCACTATTCCACCGTGCGCCATTACTAGTTTAAACTAGTAATGGCGCACTGTGGAACAGTGCGCCATTAGTATTTTTTTTGCAAAACTACTAATGGCGCACCACCAGAAGGTGCGCCATTAGTAACCTGGATTACTAATGGCGCATTTAGAGTTGGTGCGCCATTAGTAAGTGGGCAGCAACAAGATATTTTGGACAACCTCTCCTAACCACACTCACTTTCTCCCCACTTCATTCTCTCCACCTCCTCCTTGTCTCGGGTGCCTCCTCTTTTTCACCTCATTTCCACCATATATTCATTCAAATTAAGTGGTTAAATTACCTTGTTTTGATAGGTAAGTAAGGGGGGAAGCTATATTTATGTTGTCCTCCCTACAACAATGTGCACATGCACTTTTTATGGCCTAGCTAGATCTATGTATGTTCGTGGTGTTGCATATGTTTGTGGTGTTGCATATATGTTTGTGTTTGGAGGTGTACCAGTATTTGAAATGCGATAGTTGCCAATATTTTGCCAGAATGTTGATTCATTTCCGTTTCGGCGAGAATTTTGGCATTAAGCATTCTTTTTGGTCCTATTTTTAAGGAAAGTCATGCCAAATTTTTTCTTGGTTCTAAAATATCGTTTTGCTCTACCCCGCAGGCGACCATGGTCCGCACGATGACCGAAGGCATCGTGAATAGGTTTTTGAGGTCCGCGAAGGCCGAGATGCTTCAAAAGAACGAGACGGAGATAAGATGTCCATGTCGAAGATGCAAGCTGAAGAGCCTTATTGTGGACCCGGATTCCGGGCTGGTGCGGGACCACCTGCTCTTGCGTGGTTTCATGGATGGCAATGGGTGGCAAGGTGATGAAGATGACTACGAAGTCGTCCATGGGGGCCGGGAAAGAAATGAGGAAGGGCAGCAAGACAACCACCGCGGCTCGGGTGGGCGAGAAGACGAAGAATCCCCAGGAAATGATCACGACGGTGATGCTGTACACAATCATCATGTAGAAGATGCAGGACATGATGATGAGGAAGATGCCAGAGAGACGACGGGCATGATCATGAAGATGATGGTGCCGGCGGAGCAGACGACGCTGGACCATCGATGGGCTGGGTGCAGGACCCTCATATTCAAGAGCTGCTTCTCAAGCAGACGGATGACGCAAGAGCTGCCGCCCGAGAGAAAGCCAAGATGGATCAACTTGAGTTAGACGCGGTTACTCCATTGTATGAAGGATGCAGGCCCGAGGATACCCGCCTGAAAGTAACGCTCATGGCTCTGGAGATGAAGGTAAAACACAAAATGACCGACGCATGCTTCGACGAGAACATGTCATTCTGGCACGAACGTCTTCCCAAGGGGAACAAGTGCCCGACCAGTTTGGAGGAGGCAAAGAAAATCGTGTGTCCTCTGGATTTACCGCACGTGAAATACCATGTGTGCATGAACAATTGCATCATTTATCGGGACGAGCACGGGGAGTCTACCATATGTCCGGTGTGCGGCGTCACTCGATACAAGAAGAGGAAGAAAGCTCCTCGAAAAGTGGTGTGGTACTTTCCGATCACTCCTCGTCTGCAGCGGTATTTCGCGGACCCTAAGGTAGCAAAGCTCCTGCGTTGGCACGCGGATAGGGAGGAGAAGAAGCGAGAAGATGACGCAAATGATCCGGAGATAGATAAAAAAGACAAGATGCTGAGTCAACCTAAGGATGCAAGCCAGTGGCAAGCGTTGAACTTCGAAGACCTAGAATTTGGGAACGATCCAAGGAACATCATGCTGGGCGCGAGCACCGATGGAGTCAATCCGTTTGGCAGCCAGAGAAGCACACATACCACCTGGCCTGTGTTTGTGTGGATGTACAACCTTCCCCCCTAGTTGTGCATGAAGAGGAAGTACATTCACATGAGTATGCTAATTGAAGGACCGAAACAACCAGGGAACGACATCAATCTGTATTTGGGGCTGCTGAAAGAGGAGCTTGACACGCTGTGGAAAACGCCAGCCAATACGTGGGACGCCGCGGAGAAAGAATATTTCCCTATGAGAGCCGCACTGCTGACGACGGTGCACGACTATCTCGGTTACGGATATCTCGCGGGGCAGGTAGTCCACGGATTTTCTGGATGCGTAAGGTGCATGGATGACACAACGTATTGCCAGCTAGATAAAGATCTCGGGTCTTTGAAAACCATGTTCATGGGACATCGAAGGTGGCTTCGCGACGATGACCCATGGAGGAAACGCAAGGATCTGTTCGATGGTGAAACCGAACCTCGAAAACGCCTGTGTACGAGGAGCGGCGAGGAAATAGACAAGTTGTTGAAAAATTGGAAAGACTGCCCACTGCCGGGAAAGAAGCAAAAGGCGCCAGAGCCGGGAAAGAAGCGAGAGGCGCCAGAGCCGCTGCTGAAGGTATGGAAAACGAGGCCTGTTTTCTGGGACTTGCCGTACTGGAAGATCCACCGTGTGCCTCACAGCCTTGATGTCATGCATATCACGAAGAACGTGTGTGAGAGTCTGCTTGGTACCCTGCTCAACATGCCAGAGAGGACCAAAGATGGGCCGAAAGCAAGGGAAGACTTGAAATCAATGGGCATCAGGCAGGAGCTTCACGCTAATGATGATGATGATGATGATGATGATGACGATGAGGCGAAGCAGGACACAGTAAGTCGTCGCAAAGGCAAAAAGGCCAAGAAGACCGGAAATGACTACCCTCCCGCGTGCTTCACTCTAAGTCAGGAGGAGATCGAGCAGTTTTTCACCTGCCTCCTAGGAGTAAAACTTCCTTAAGGTTACGCGGGGAAGATAAGCAGATACCTAGACCCAGCGAAGCAGAAGTTCAGTGGGATGAAGGACTGTCACGTGCTGATGACGCAGATACTTCCAGTTGCAATCCGTGGGATCATGGACGCGCACGTCCGTGAAATGCTATTTGGCCTATGCAACTTTTTCGACGTCATCTCTCGGAAGTCGATTGGCGTGAGGCAACTCAGAAGGCTACAGGAAGAGATCGTGGTGATACTATGCGAGCTTGAGATGTACTTCCCACCCGCATTCTTCGATGTTATGGTGCATCTGCTGGTCCATATAGTGGAGGATATCATCCAACTCGGGCCGACGTTCCTGCACAGCATGATGCCGTTCGAAAGGATGAATGGTGTCATCAAAGGATACGTTCGCAACATGTCACGTCCTGAGGGAAGTATAGCCAGGGGCTTTCTGACCGAAGAGTGCATCTCCTACTGCACGAATTATCTAGGAATCGAGAACCCCGTTGGTCTGCCCGTCAACAGGCACCTCGGCAGGCTCGCTGGATGGGGTCACCACGAGGGTCGCCGTGAAATGCATGTCGACTTAGAGGGTCGACTCGCCGACTTTGAAAGAGCAAACCTAGTCGCTCTACAACACATAGACGTGGTCGATCCTTGGGTGGTAGAGCACAAAACCTTTATTAAGAAGACGTACAATGACCGAGGCCAACAGAGGACGGACGGAGATATAATCAAAGAGCACAACTCATGTTTCACGCGTTGGTTCAAGCAGAAGCTTCTGTCGTACCCTTTACATGAGGATTCTTCCGCGGAAGAACAACTCATATTCGCCTTGTCACAGGGCGCCGAGCACAACCTGATGACCTATGAGGCGTACGATATCAACGGCTACACATTCTACACCGAGGCCAAGGACATGAAGAGCGATGGTTATCAGAACTCCAGGGTAACGATGGAATCCTACACCGGTAATGACAAGGACAAATACTACGGAAGGATCGAGGAGATCTGGGAGCTGAGCTACGCTGGAGAGAAGGTCCCGATGTTCTGTGTCAGATGGTTGAAGAGCGTCCTAAAAGAAGACCGGTATTTCACCACCATGGTTATACCCGAAGCCAAATCCAAGACCGCGGGCGCAAACGTCACCGCGAAAAATGAGCCATGGGTACTGGCTTCCCAAGTTGACCAATGCTTCTTCATTACCGAACCGTCAAAGCCCAATCGTGTTGTCGTGAGGAGAGGCAAAAGGAAGATCATCGGAATGGATGGAGTAGCCAATGAGCAAGACTTCGACAAGTACGGCGACCCGAGGATCGAACATGACGACGATGATGAAGTAGCAGCATACACCACAAGAAGAAGCAGGACAACCCTACCTAAAGGACGTCCGTTCCATAGAAGAACTCCATTTGCGAAAAAGAAGGGCAAGAAGATTGTGAACAGATAGGTAGCTAAGATCGATTGTATTTAAATTGTAGCCTTCATTTCTCGATTGTATTTCATGGGCACTTTTTGAACTATCATGAATATTTTTAAATTTCATGGACACTCGATCTCGATCCCCCTCCATCTCGATCGCTATCCCACCTCACCAGATCCGGTCCCCCTCGCCGCCGAGCACCCCCCGGTCCACCGGCCGCCGCCGCCGACCCCCCGCACCCTCGATTCCCCTACTCAACCGCCGCCGCCGACCCCCCGCACCCCTCCCCTACTCAACCGCCGCCGCCGACCCAGGACACAAATAAGTATCAAACAACATTTTAAATGCATAAAAATAAAATTGTGGAGCCTGGGAATCGAACCCAGGACCTCCTGGTGTGAGAACTGGCTGCTGACCAGTCGAGCTAATAGAGGGAACTTGATGTGGATCAGGTCAGGTGGAAGATAACCTGTTGGCTCGAGCAGAAATCAAAAAAATACTAATGGCGCACCAGGGTGAGGTGCGCCATTAGTATGGATGTACTTATGGCGCACCGAGGGGTGGTGCGCCATTAGTATTGTGCCGCCCCCATCCATATTTCCTCCCCGGCCCAAACCTATCCCCTCTCTCTCCCTCGCCCTCGCCCTCGATCCCCTTCCCCTCTCCTCTCCCGACGCCGCTGCCCCGCCGCCTCGACGCCGCCCCGACGCCGCCTCGCCGCCTCGACGCCGCCTCGACACCCCGACGCCGCCTCGACGCCCCGACGCCGCCTCGACGCCTCGACGCCGCCCCGACGCCGCCTCGACGCCTCGACGCTGCTGCCCCGCCGCCTCGACGACCCTATGCAGGTAGCTTTACCTGAAAAAATGGTGAATTTAATTTCCCTAAATCAGCCGGCCTCACTTCAGGCATCGAGCAACATCAACTTCCCCCCAACAAAGTTACCATTTTTTAACTGTACATGGTTGTTCTCTCTGAAAAACACTAGTAGGCCTTGGAAGCGGTTGTGTATAATTCAGCAGTTACATAGTTTATAGTTTCTGAATTTCTCAAATCTGGTTCTTTCTGTTTGTGTTTTGACTGTTACGTATAGTTTTAGCAGTTAGCCATTGCGATTAAGGAATATACTTTGAGAAGAACAAACACCAGTTATAAAAATTGTTTCATTGCGCCGTCAATGACGGGTGAGATGGCAGCACCCATGGAGTTCATTTGGTTAAGTTTCTATAGTGCAGTTAAGAGTATTAGTGCTTACCGTTATTGAGTAAAAAAAGGAAAAGACAAGCAATGTGAAAGAATCAGATTACGTGTGGTAGAGAGAAGTTTCTTCATTTTTTTCTAAGTGCACTGTAGTACTTGTTCCTTTGTGCACCATAAGTAAAACTAGCTAATTTTATGAAAATGTATCATGTCACTGTCCGTGACATCTCTCTTTTTAAGTCCACATTCTGTTGGTGGCTCGGTTAACTCCTAGGGTTTAGCAGTTATGTATAAAAAACATAGAAAAGCCCGGCTTCATCCACGCTCCGGTCCCAAGATCTTGGGCAGCGCTGGGGACCGGCAAGTCGCGAGTTCTTACCTCGAAGGCGTCATTCTGGCAAACCAAGATAAGGATAACTTCCTCGTGCCTTACTTTCCCGAGTAAGTCCTCCCCTCAACCGGCCCGTAACATATGAATTCTTAGATTTCGATCGTTTTTCTTTTAACATTCCATGTTTTCTGCAGTGACACACATTGCACGCTCATCCTCATAAGCCCCAAATATTCCATGGCCACGTATTTTGACCCGGACCGTCAGTCGAACGTAGACTACACAAATGTCAAGAAGGTTCTTGATGATGTTCTCCCCGGCTACGCCAAATCTGGAGGCACCTTCACCAGGCCTATTCGTAAGTACGGCAAGCACGTATTCTCCCACAATACGACGTTTTGCTACGTCAAGCAGCCGCCTGGCGGTCAGAAGGGTGCCTACTATGCCATCCATCACATGCGGGCGATCGTACGGGACCATCATCAACTTCTGCTACCGAGTAAACTCAAAGATTGGGCCGCGAGCGTGTCGGCAATCCAGGACGCGGACATCAGACAAGAATTCTTTCGCATCCAGTCGGAGTTTGCGGAAATCATCCATCAAGATGTCCTTCGTACCTCGGGGCAGTTCTACCTCAGAAATCAACCGTCCAACAGTGACATCGACACAATGCTACAAATGCAGGCTGACAACGCCCGTTATTTCATGACTCCCACGATAGACGGTGGCTTCATCCACGCTCCGGTCCCTTGAGTCGAGTCGAAAGCAGTGATGCTGTGTCTAGTTCTGAAACATCGATTGGCTCATGTTGTAATTGAACTTTAATGAACTTGTAGTATGTCTCTTTGGTTTCGAGAGTCGTTCAACTTAGATGTAATCGATGCTATTAATGTCTTGCTTTTCTCTTCCGATCGTTCTGTTGCATACTTATATATTGCTTATGTATTGTCTATGAATTGGTACTAACGTTTCGTTTGGCTAGTGCATAGCGATGCCGTCGTATGTCGTGTACAAGGGTAAGGTTCCCGGAGTCTACGACGACTGGGAGGAGTGTCGGAGACAGGTTCACCGATTCAGCGGTAACAGTTACAAAGAGTACACCACTAGGGCCGAGGCCGAATCTAGATACGCCCGCTATCTAGCGGGAGAGGGGAGGGAGCGTTGGAGGAACCGGATGAAGACGAGTTTCATCGTGATGATGCTCATCGTGATGACCGCAGCTCTCTTCTATGTGATGGTAGTTTAGATGATCGATATCGACTTGTAATGTGAAGACAAACTCGCTACTCGCGGTTTGAGACTTGTATTATAATGTTCTATCTTTGTTCGGTCTTTTCAATTCGGAGACTAATATGATGAATTGTATTCGGAGACTAATATGATGAATTGTATTCAGAGACTAATCTTCTATTGTATTCGATGAATCTGTTGTTGATGTGTGCTGTCTATATTTTGTCCAATTATACATTTTGTAACCTGTGCAAAAAACAGAAAATTAAAAAAAAACCTAATATTCATACTAATGGCGCATCACATCACAGTGCGCCATTAGTATGCCAAAGGATACTAATGGCGCATCATTAAACAGTGCGCCATTAGTATGCCGAAGTTACTAATGGCGCATCTTGTTGTTGTGCACCATTAGTATGCCAAAGCACCTGGGTATACTTGGCCCCTGGGAGGCATACTAATGGCGCACTGTTGTATATACTAATGGCGCATCTGAGGTCCACCATTAGTATACCAGATACTAATGGCGCACCAGTGGTGCGCCATTAGTAAAATATACTAATGGCGTGGCACTAATGGCGCACCACTAATGCGCCATTAATGGCCAAATTAGGTGCGCCATTAGTAGGCCTTTTCCTAGTAGTGGGCGGCTGGAGCAGGAAGATCAGAGATTGAAGAAGCACGGCGGCTAGAATCGTGTGTTCACTGAAAAAGCCTTGCGTAAACAAGTCAGCTTCGAAATCTGTGGCGTGTACAGCCCATTTGCTATTATTTTTTAATTTTTGCTCATTTTATAATTCATATGGAATTTATTGCAGCCCGTTTTCCATTTTTAGAATTGCCGGCCATTTTCTGGTCAGTACCAGGGTCAAAAAATTAACTAAATATGTGCGAAATTTTTGCTGGGGAACGAAATATTCTTAATCCAAAAATTAATAGCCATACTAAAACAAATTTAAAAATAAGTTAGTAATATGTCATGTTAAATCCAATGAAATACGTATAAGATATCAGTGAAGAACAAAATTCAAAAAAAACTAATATCCCATTTGCTCATCTTGAAAGATTTGCAGCCCAATAATTCGGAGAAAACAAAGAAGCCTAGCTTGGGTATTCTTCAAAAAGAAATACTGGGCTACCTATTTTCCCAAAGAACTGGTGCATGAGCATTTAGCTTTATTTATTTATTTACTTATTTATGTTTAGGGGACCATGAGCATGTACCTGGGTCGGATTCATGTGAGAGCGTCCCTTCCAGTTAATTATGGGCTTCTCTATTGGGCCTTCATCAGTGGGCTGCATGTTATCAACAAGTGGAAAATGTGTTCCGTACGAAAAATAGTATGAGCTACGTACGGTACGGGGCACTAAAGGATCGAACCGTGCAACGACTTCCAAAACATTGTGTTTGTCGTTCTAACAACACATTTATATTCAACCAACAGACGAAATATACTACTGATTGTACATTGAAAACAACAGCAGCAGCAACCAGGGCTGGGGGTGCAACAGAAGCAGTAAGCAGGCCAGAAGAGTGAAGACGTAGCTCTCTCTTCCAAACCAAACATCAGCCACCATTACAAAAGGGCTACCAAAAAAGAACAAGTGTATGCATCAAACTAAATAAAGATCCTACTACACCAAGTGTACACATCTAACTAACTGGCTCAGTTAGACGTTACTATTTATTAAGCTGTGGAGATTGGCTGATGGCTTGAACCAGATGGGTGCCTGACAGGGGAAACTCCAGCCAGCAGGTTGAAGTCTGATACTTGCGACCCTCTCTCCTACTTTGGGCTGCAGAGCATGGCAGCACATATCAGGGTATGGTGCATGCAGAGACGCATGGTACGCTGTGTACACACAGTTTTGCCTGATGAACGAAACCGCGCTGCCATCATGATCCTTGCCGTCGGTTATCTCCTTGTTAATCGGATAATTCAGCCCAACAAACAGAGAGCGTGTGCCAAGGCTACTTACCAGCCTCCAGTCAAAAATTCTTGAAGGCCCAGAGAAGCTGGGATCCTGCTCAAAGACCTTGCAGTGACTGTGATTGTATTCCGCGAAACAACACGTCTGGTACGTGCGAACGATCATCAATCTTTCGCCGTCGTTTGATCGAGCCAGGAACCACCTGCAACTGCCATGCCGCTTTTCTTTGAAAGGTTCTGGGATTAGGAAGGGTAGGGACACCAGGCAGCCTACAACATCATATCAAGTTGGAGTCAAATAAAAAAGGGCTCTTGATTTAGTCAATCTTAAGAACAACATGTTATGAGCATGAATATTTTTTCAATAAATGTTGACAGTAATATAAGCAAGCCATCATGATATCATAGGAAAGTAATATACTGCTGTAACAGCCGTTTGTAGCGATGACTGGAGTAGGCCAGCAATACGTCCAGCCATAGGAGTCGACAGCGTAAATGAAGCCCTTGTGTTCAATGGCATCAGAGAACCATGGAGGATGTATGATCCTGCGATGGACGTGCAGATTTATCCACTTACCGCAGTGACCTGTTAGATAGGCGAGACCGCGGTTGAAGAATGCAATTAGCCTGAAATCTTTATAATTCCCAGATCTTGTGGGCACTTGGCAGATTACAACCTTGAGCAAATCAAACTTGGTATCATGTTGGCTACTGTAAGATTCCGAGTATTCTGGGCCGCGGTGCCAAAGCAGTGCAGTGTTAATCGAAGGAAGGGGGATCAATCATCGGGTGTAGACCTCCACGAGCATCCAGCTGCCGCGACCGTCGACGAGCACCATCCAAGACGTGTTCATGCCGACCCAGTACATACCGTTAATGTAGCTGAGGCTGACGGGGATCGGATCGCAGTGAAGGGGGTTGATGCTCGCCACCCTATGATCATTATGCTGCTTGACATGCCGTTTCTGAAGATCAGGCGACATCAGCAAGCAAGGAGCTGGCTTAAAAAGCTCCGGCCTGAGGGCTTTGAGTAAACGGTACAGCCCCGACGAGCACGCGGCGAGCGGCATGGTACTGAGATTGTCCACATGCAAAACAATGAGCTTGATTACCTCTGTGGGGAGCGAATTCCAGCCACTCTTTCGGCGGACGCTGCTCGGTTCTGCCATTGTTAGTGCTTGGGTTTCGGACGAGGGGGGGAGGTGCCTTAGCGGGGATGGAAGCTTGGGCGAGATTATGTGCGGACAAAGATGGAGAAGCAAATATGTGCTGCGGGAAGTGGACAGGTGATGATGACTACAACACGCCGCTTGACTTACGAGACACATACCAGCTGCGTAGGGTCATGTCGATGGCAGACAACTTGCTTGAGTGATCACAGTACTGGTACTCCCTATAGTACCTACTACAGTACTATGTGTCGTGGTTCTAAGTATGACAGTAGTGTAGGGGGGTACTAAGGGAGAGGCAAGATCCTAGCAATGGAGTAGCTGTACACGCAAGAGTTTTACGAGTTCAGGCCCTTCTCGGAGGAAGTAACAACCCTACGTCTCGGAGCCCGGAGGTGGTCGACTGGATTATATGCGTGTGAGTACAGGAGTGCGAACCCTTTACACTGAGGAGGGGGGGGGGTGGCTTATATAGAGTTCGCCAGACCCCTCCAGCCCTCATTTATGCAGGGTTTAAAGTACGTTAAGATCGGGGGTTACTGGTAACGCCCACATAAAGTGCTATGAAGACCATAAATGCTACTTAATGACACACCGTTGCGTGCAGAGTGACTTTAGATCTCCTGGCCGTCAAGTGGTTAGCTCCATGGTCGAGTGGTTATCTTCGCGGTCGAGTGTCCCAGAGTCTGCCGAGTGTATCACCTCTGGGTCGACTGACAGGTAGTTTCTTCTAGAGATGTCCTTGGATAGGGTAATTTAGACAGGTCAATGACCCTACCCTAGGTACATAGCTTCATCATTATAGCCCCCGAATGGATCGGGGTTTGAGTGGGGAAGGAGTTGAGAATTTTTCCGACCCGTTTCTTGTGCTGTGAGCATGTCCTGTCTTGGATCAATGGACTTTTAGATGATGGAACAAACTTCTTTTTCAGTCGCCTTGATCCATTCTTTGTATCTGTCGAGTGAAGTTTTCGCTTGGGGAGCTCCGAGTGTCAGAGCGGAGGAGATCTTCTGTCTGACGAGTCGTTCTGCAACTCGCGGATTCTACAGGATTCGAATTTTGGGAAGCGCGCGGGACGGGGCGAGGCCGCAGCAATCGGATGGAATAAGGCAGGGACGCCTCAATCTCCGTGCCACATTTTTCGCCACGTATCGTGCGTGCAACTGTTGCAGGATTTGACAGGATCGTCCGGGCCCACATGTCAGCCACTTAGAAGCGGCCTTATATAAAGCGCCGGACGGGGGTTCTTCAACATTGCGCCCTCATTCCTCCCTCTTCTCCAGATTTCTCCGCCGCGTTAGCTTCTGCCTCAGCGCTGCTGCCCCGCGCGTGCTTCGCCGGCGACGATGGTGAAGGAGAAGACGGCGGCTCTGGAGCGGGCGAAGAAAGCGACGGTGAAAGCGAAGGGGAGGGGAACCAGTCGGAGTGGCTCTTCATCGAGGACCGGCCTGCCGCCGGGCTGGATCCAGGGCAACTGGATCCGCTCGACAATTACTCAGGCGGATCTCGATGACCTGGCCGATGGAGGGCTAATCCCCCATGGATCGGGGCGGCTCCCGGGGAGGGAGTCAGAGCCGCAGCCTCAAGAGGGTGAGTGTGTTCTTCTGGCCACCCACGTCAACCGTGGGTTTTCTTTGCTGCCCCACCCTTTCTTCCGGGGTTTCTGAATTTCTTTGGGGCACAACTCCACCGCTTCACACCCAACTCCATAGTGTACCTCGCCGCCTATGTGTCTTTATGCGAATGCTTCTTGGGTTGCCGGCCTCACTGGGGCCTCTTTAAGCACATCTTCACTTGTCGCTCCCAGACGGTGAAGAAGGCAAATCTGAGTGATGAGAGGACACATGTGATTCAGATGTGCGGGGGTCTTGGGATCCAGTTGAGGGGGAAAAGTTCTTTTCTGACCATGGTTTTGCCCGACTCCGTCCATGGGTGGCAGTCGACTTGGTTCTACTGCAAGGACCAGCCGACGCCAGGGCAGTCGACTGGGCTCCCTCCCTTTTCCATGGAGCGAGGAAGCCCTCCTCTTTGAAGGTGATCCCGGAGGAGAAGGCGCAGGTGAGGGTGTTGGTCGAGCGTGTCGTGCAGCGCATCCGCGACGGGGTGACTGGTATGGACCTCCTGGAGGTCTTCCTCCGGTGATGCATTCAGCCGCTCCAATTTCAAGATCATCCTATATGGATGTATTCTGGAACTGAGGACACCACTCGGATCCACCCGGAGGAGATCGACGGTGCCATGCTGGAGCGGTGGATGGGAAGATTTACGGGGAACAAGGATAACCCCCGAGGAGACAGGAGGGTCGTTCCACTCGACCAATCATATGAAGTTGACAAGGTCCAATTCTGCATTTCCGACTGAGATTCTGTTATTCTGTCTATTTGAAATCAACCGACTAACTTTTGTCTTGTTTGATGTCTTCTAGGTCATGACTAAAATGTACTTGATGCCCAACGGGGCACAGGAACAAGCCGAGGAGGGAGAGGCGAGTGGAGGTGAAAGTGAGGGGGAGGAGTGGCAATCTGACGGCGAGGGGGAAGAGGTTGAAGATGGCTCCAGTGAGGAGGAGGAGGAAATGGAACTCGATCCTCCTCGCACAGAAAGGCGATCCAAGCTCGCCCACGACCCCGCGAGGGAGCGCGGCAAAGCGGTTGCGCCCGTTGTGCCGTCAACAAAGCACCCTCGGACGGCCTCTCCGGTGCCGACTGAAAAAGCGCCGAAGCATCCGCGAGCAGAGTCATCAAAGCCACCGAAGGCCTTGCCTAAGATGAAAATGGCCATTCCCACCAACTCCGGGTAACAGCAGGATTTGTGTTTCCTTGTTCAGCTCGAGCGAACTTCCGGTGGACTCATCGACTAACCGACTGGTTTCTGAAATCTGTAGGGCCGCTACCTCCGAGACCTCCGCCAAGGACGGCGACCAAGAAATGGAAGACACTGTCACCTCCAACCCTGGTACGTTATCTTGTAGTTTTCGCTTTTGGTCGAATGGATCTTTGTGTCCAACTCTGGATTTATCTTGCAGCTCCTCGTCACATCATTGATCTTCCTGATGACGATGACGAGGTGCCCCTGAGGGCGAGGAAGAATAGACAGGCTGCAGCTGGCAAGGCCACTCGGACTGCGTCAACACCTGAGGCACTGGTTCAAGAAGGTGGCGACATCGCTCGGCATTTCGTGACTTTCGCTGTGCCGCTGATGAGTGCCCGGCCTTCGTCGTCAACTGCTGAACCGCCCTCCTTTTTCGCCACACACCACGTCCCAGAGGACCAGGCGAGCGCTGCTAAGGAGGCTATACGCCAGGCAGGTATTATGAAGGAGCAGGTGAAGGCGATCCAGGAAGCTAGCCAAGCGGCTTATGATGCAAGCGCAGCCCTTCAGAGCAATGTCCAGGTTAGTTGGCAACCGCCTGTTCTGTTAGGATATGTTATCTAAAGATTTTCTTTCCAAAATCTCTTTGTGTGTGTACACCCGATGGGTGTGTCGATTGGGTTTGTAGATTGGTGGGGGCACGCTGAGTGCACCCACTGGGTGTAGTCCTCAAGACTATGGTGGGCTGCTGGCAGTCGACTGTAGTCTTTGTAGTTGAAATTTCTTCACTCGGTCTGGTCGGGCCATGTCAAGTGGAATGTCAGGACCTGTGGGGGCACGCTGAGTGCACCCACTGGGTGTAGTCGCCGAGAATATGGTGGACTGCTGGCAGTCGACTGTAGTCTGAAGAACTCTTTTTTTTGTAGACTATGATGAGACCATAATCTCCTGGTTCCTTTCGGTTGACTGGACAATCGAGTCGGTAGAACTAGTGGGGTCACGCTGAGTGCACCCACTGGGTGTAGTCCCCGAGACTACTGTTGAATATTTTGATTTGACTGTAGTTTTAGAAATGTTGCTGTTTTTCTCTTAGTCACTCGGAAGTAACCTCTCTTTGATGTCTGTCGACTGACTCTTTTGCAGAAATCTTGCGAACTCGTGGCCCGTTATACTGAGTTGGAAAAGAGACATATCCAGCTTGACCTTGACTTGACACTTGTTTAGGAGAACTTCCAGAAGGCGAAGGACGAGGCAACATGTATGATTGGTGAGAACTTGACGATTGTTTTTATCTTTCTGCCCATTATTAATTCTGACCTCCTTGTCATTTTGCAGAGAAAACGAAGGTGGCTCTGAACAAGAAGGACCAGGAACTTGCTGAGGCGCAGAAGGCTGCATTGGATAAAACGAAGCTGGCGTAAGAGAAGCTGGCTTCAGTCGGCAAACTCGAAGAAGAGAACGTCAACCTGAAAGCTGCTCTCGACGCGGCCAACAAGGAAGTCAGCCGTCTGAAGAACGACAAGATTGCTCTGAGTGACAAGGCAAGTGAACTGGTGTGGAAGAAGAATGATCTGGAAGCTTATCTAGGAGGGCTCGCCAAGAAGCTGTTCCTCATGCTTGAAGGTAACATTTTTCACTCGACTGACCTGTCACTGTCGATTTGTCGCAGAACTGCTCGTTTATGTTTGACTTGCTTTTACAGAATTCTGCCAAAACTTTGAGGAAGAGACCAGTCGAGTGGAGACATGCTAGGATCCCATCAACTCTCCAATGAAGGATGAAGCCGTCATGAATGTGCTTCGACTGGACTCTCGCATCGCTGGTGTGGTGGACTATCTGGCCCGACTGAAGGCAGCAACGTCGTGAATCGACACGACACTCTGGCCAGGGGAGACACTTCAGAACGACCTCGAGTCTTTGATGACTCGACTGAATGAAGATAACAGTCGACCTGCACCTTGTCGTCCTTGTGGGTCGGAACGATTTTCGTACTTAGGCGAGTGTTGGACTGCAGCTAAGCCTCCGAGTGTGAGGCAGACTCACCACTCGGTAGGATTTTAAACACTTAGGCGAGCACTGGGCTGCAGCTAAGCCTCCAAGTGAGAGGTAGATTCATCACTCGGTAGGATTTTAAACACTTAGGCAAGCACTGGGCTGCAGCTAAGTCTCCGAGTGAGAGGCAGGTTCACCACTCGGTAGGACTTTAATCACTTAGGCGAGCACTGGGCTGCAGCTAAGCCTCCGAGTGAGAGTCAGATTCACCACTCGGTAGGATTTTAAATACTTAGGCGAGTACTGGATTCCAGCTAAGCCCCCGAGTGGGAGGCAGGTTCAACACTCGGTAGGATTTTAAACACTTAGGCGAGCACTGGGCTGCAGCTAAGCCTCCGAGTGAGAGGCAGATTCACCACTCGGTAGGATTTTAAACACTTAGGCGAGCACTGGGCTGCAGCTAAGCCTCCGAGTGAGAGGCATATTCACCACTCGGTAGGATTTTAAATACTTAGGCGAGTACTGGATCGCAGCTAAGCCCCCGAGTCGGAGACAGACTCACCACTCGGTAGGATTTTTATTGTTCTCATTGTATTTGTGCTGTAGCTCGACGGAGAAGGTAGCAGTCGACCTGCACCTTGTCGTCCTTGCGGATCGGAATGAATTTCATACTTAGGCGAATGCTGGACTACAGCTAAGTCCCCGAGTGGGAGGTCTGCTCTCCACTCGGTAGGATTTTTAAACACTTAGGCGAGTACTGGACTGCAGCTAAGCCCCCGAGTGGGAGGTTTGCTCTCCACTCGGTAGGATTTTTAAACACTTAGGCGAGTACTGGACTACAGCTAATCCCCCGAGTGGGAGGTTTGCTCTCCACTCGGCAGGATTTCAAACACTTAGGCGAAACAGATTCGCAGCTAAGCCCCCAAGTGGGAGGTTTGCTCTCCACTCGGCAGGATTTCAAACACTTAGGTGAAACGGATTCGCAGCTAAGCCCCCGAGTGGGAGGTTTGTTCTCCACTCGGTAGGATTTCAAACACTTAGGTGAAACAGATTCGCAACTAAGTCTCCGAGTGAGAGGCTTGCTCGTCACTCGGCAGGATTTTTTTTACAAACTTAGGCGAAACGGATTCGCAGCTAAGCCACCCACTGGGGGATTTCTTACACAAGCAAAAGCGGCAACAATTAATGGGAAAATTATAACACTTTTGTCTTTGATAGATAAACTACAGGAGTACTTTTATTACATCTCATCCGAGTGAGTACTTAAGTGTAAAAGGGGTGGAGTAGATCCGCATTCCAAGCTCGTGGCTCGTCAATCTGGCGATCAACGTTGTAAAGTGGTATGCTCCGTTGTGGAGAACTTTGGTAACAATGAAGGGGCCTTCCCAAGTAGGGGCGAGTTTGTGTGGCTTCTGTTGGTCCACTCGGAGGACCAAGTCTCCTTCTTTGAAGGCTCGGCTCTTCACATTTCTGGCGTAGAATCGGCACAAGTCTTGCTGATAGATGGTCGATCGGATCATGGCCATCTCTCTTTCTTCTTCCAGAAGGTCGACTGCATCCTGCCGGGCTTGTTCTGCTTCGACTTCAGAGTAGAGCTCGACTCGTGGTGCATTGTGAAGGAGGTCACTTGGCAGAACCACTTCAGCTCCGTAGACCAGAAAGAACGGAGTTCTCCCAGTCGACTGATTTGGAGTAGTCCTCAATCCCCAAAGAACTGATGGAAGTTCGTCGACCCACGCGCCTGCTGCGTGCTTGAGGTCACGCATCAACCGGGG
Organism: Triticum dicoccoides; assembly: GCF_002162155.2. Taxonomy (NCBI): domain Eukaryota; kingdom Viridiplantae; phylum Streptophyta; class Magnoliopsida; order Poales; family Poaceae; genus Triticum; species Triticum dicoccoides. The sequence continues at coordinate 780,280,461 of NC_041383.1, forward strand.
TTTTAGTCCTTTGAGAATTAGGCCGTTTGCTCTTTGTGCTTGTCCATTCGACTGGGGGTGGGCGACTGAAGCGTAGTCGACTCGTGTGCCTTGAGAAGTGCAGAAGGCTTTGAATTGATCGGAATCGAAGTTTGACCCATTATCAGAGATGATGCTATGCGGAACTCCATATCTGAATATCAATTCTCTGATGAAGCTGATGGCAGTGCCAGCATCAAGATTTTTAATGGGCTTGGCTTCGATCCACTTGGTGAACTTGTCGACTGCCACCAGTACATGGGTGAAGCCGCTCCTTCCAGTTCTCAGTGGTCCAACCATATCTAACCCCCAAACAGCGAAAGGACAGACGATTGGAATGGTCTTCAAGGCTGAGGCGGGCTTGTGTGACATATTGGAGTAGAACTGACATCCTTCACACTTGTCGACTATCTCTTTCGCCATTTCATTTGCTCTGGGCCAGTAAAAACCCGCTCGGTATGCTTTAGCCACGATGGTCCGAGAGGACGCATGATGGCCACAGGTCCCCGAGTGGATGTTGTTGAGAATCATTCAACCCTCTTTCGGCGTTATGCATTTCTGGCTGACTCCAGTCGCACTTTCTCTGTACAACTGTCCCTTCATGACAGTAAAGGTCTTGGATCGACGGACGATCTGCCGAGCCTCTTCTTCATTCTCTAGGAGCTCTTTCCTTAGGATATACATGATGTAAGGCACTGTCCAGTCAGGAGTGATAACTAGAACTTCCATGATTAGGTCGACTACGGCTCGGACCTCAACTTCAGTCGGATCCGTGGCACTTTTTGGCTGCGGGGCTTCTTCGGTGAAAGGATCCTCTTGAACTAACGGCGCGTGAACATGCTCCAAAAACACGCCACTAGGAATGGCTTCTCTTTTGGAACCTATCTTCGCCAAGTCATCAGCTACTTGATTTTTCAGTCGGGGTATGTGATGAAGCTCTAACCCCTCGAATTTCTTCTCCAGTTTCTTACTGCGTTGTAGTAACCAGTCATAGCTGGGCTTTTGATGTCCCACTCTTTCATCACTTGGTTAACCACTAAATCCGAGTCGCCGTAGACCATGAGGCGATGGACGCCGAGTGAAATGGCCATACGCAACCCATACAAAAGTGCTTCGTATTCTGCTTCGTTGTTGGAGGAATCAAAGTGAATCTGGAGTACATATCTAAGCTTATCTCCTCGGGGGGAAACCAACACTACCCCAGCCCCGGAACCATTCAGCATTTTAGAGCCATGAAAGAACATGGTCCAGTGCTCCGAGTGAACTTGAGTCGGCAGTTGCTGTTCAGTCCACTCGGCGAGGAAATCTGCTATTGCTTGGGACTTGATAGCTTTCTTTGCCTCAAATCTAATATCCAGGGGAAGGAGTTCAATCGCCCATTTTGCCACTCGACCAGTTGCGTCTCTGTTGTGCAGAATATCTAATAATGGGGCGTTGCTGACGACTGTGATGGTATGGTCAGAGAAGTAGTGAGCAACTTTCTTCGTGGTCATATAAATCCCATATACAAGCTTCTGATAATGAGGGTATCTTTGCTTTGATGGGGTCAGGACTTAAGAAATATAATATATTGGGCGCTGACCTTTGAAGGCTTTGTCACATCCCTAGCTTTACCCTGGCCATGGACTAGCTTGGTTGCTGCATCATGTTTAAATTTAAATGAAATTTGAACTGAGGAATTCAGAAGCCTCAAAACCCTAATTAAAAGAAGGGCAAGCACCCTTTAAATTGCATTCTGTGAATCCAAAATGCCCTAAAAATAGTTTTGTGAATTTTGGCAAGAGTTATATATCAAACCAAAATTCTGGAATATTTTTAAGGAATTATTTGGTCTCTGAATTTAAATCAATAATCTATTTGAATTTCGGGATATATTCATAATATATAATGAATATATTTTCAAATGCTTTGAAATGTTTTATGTACTTTTGGAATAGTCCAGAGAGGTAACATAAAATATTTCAGAATGTTTTGGCACTGTATGAAATTATTTTGGAATTGAAAACAGTGGCAAAAGATATTAAATAAAACAAACAGAACAGGAAAAAAATAAAAAAAGAACAGAGCTTACCTGGCCTCACCGTGCAGCCCACCAGAGCCGGCCCAGCTCCCCCAGCCGGCCCAGCCCACCTCCTCCTCCTTTGTCCTCTTCCTCCTCTGCCAGGAGGACGAGCAGAGGCGAGGCGTGGCGCTCGCCGACGCTGCCCCGGCCACCTCCTGCTTCCCCCC
>NC_041383.1:780283313-780291248 GCF_002162155.2 Triticum dicoccoides
GCCACCGTCTCCCCCTCGACCCCTCGCTGTGCTTGCGAGCTCCGCCTCGACCCCCTCCTTCCTCCCCACCGACCCACGGCCCTCCGGAAGCCCTGCAACGCCGCCACCATCGCCGTTCCGTCGCCGGCCACCGAAGCTCACCGCCGTCGATTCGCCGCCTCCGACGCCTCCCCGAGCTTCCCGAGGGCACCGTCGCAACCCCCGTGAGCTCCTCCGTCGTTTCCCCCTCCCCGCTTAGTCGCGCTCGCCCTCTAGCTGTCGTCTCCACTATGGCCGAACCTTCGCCGCCGCCGCACTCGTCGCCGGTGATGCTCCGGTGACCATTTGGTCCCGTGCATGCGCCCAACGCGCTCCTCGCATCGCGTGGAGCCTCCGTGGCACTTCGCCGCGCTTGTTTGCGCACCGCAGGCCCATCCCCATTTGCACCCGAGCTTCGGCCGCCGCCGAGCTCGTCGCCGGCACCACTCCGGCCACTTCCCGGCCGCGCCACCACCACAGTTGGATGCGGACGAGCGTCCGCATCCCGAAGCTGTGCTCCGCGCGCCAAACCGAGCCCTGTGGGCAAAACCCGAGGCTCGCCACCGCGGCTGGCCTCGCCGGCGTCAAGCCGCCGGTGGGGTTGACCCACGTTGACCACGGCAGGACCCTCCCCTGTGTCCATGACAGGTGGGGCCGGCCTGTTAGTTAGGTTAGGATTAGTGTTAACTAAAAATTAGTTAGACTAATTACACTGACATGCATGGCCCACAGGTCAGTTTGACCTGGACGGCGCCCGTTGACTTGCTGACGTCACTGTGAAGTCATGCTGACGCAGTAAATTCATTTCTGGATTTATTATTATTCAGAAATTCCAGAAAATTATATAAACTTCTATAAATCATAGAAAATTAACCGTAACTCCAAATTAAATAATTTATATATGAAAAATTATCAGAAAAATTCAAGGAATCCATCTGTACCATTTTCATGCATGTTAGAACAACTTATAGCTGCTGTTTAGCACAAATCATATAAAGGGCATTTAAATAATCACATATGGAGTTTAAATTTGAATCTTGTATTCAAACCAACCCCATTTAATCTGGTTTTAGATGCATTAGCCCAAAACACATTCATTTTGCCATGTCATAGCATGCATCATATTGTGCATTGCATTGATCGTGCTTTTTCTGTATTGCCGGTATTTGTCCCCTCTCGATAGACGTGTACCGATGATGCGATCGTTGACACTGATGAAGACTCAATGCTATCTTCAGAAGTGCCAGGCAAGCAAAACCCCCTTGTTCATTCCGATAAAATCCCACTCTCTCGCTCCTGCTCTCTTTTACTGCATTAGGACAACATCGATTCATCTGTTACTTGCTGCGGTAGCTGAACCCCTTTATCCTTTGCATGACCTGTCATTCCACAGTAAATAGATGAAACCCACTAGCATGAGTAGGAGTTGTTTGAGCCCTGTTGTGCCTACTCATTCATGTTTGTTTGTCATGCCTGCTACTGCTTAGAGTTGAGTCAGGTCTGATTCATCGGGGATGAATCAGAGGTGTGTGAACATGTCCGACTGTGTGTGAGCTAAGTGTGTGAACACGATTTGGTAAAGGTAGCGGTGAGAGGCCATGTAGGAGTACATGGTGGGTTGTCTCATTGCAGCCGTCCTCAGGAATTGAGTTCTGTGTTTGTGATCCATGATTCAGCTACTACCACGCATTGGGCCCGAAACCAATGGACCCTCTCGGCTTCTTAATCACCCTTGTCCTCTGTCCAGGAGTTGCAAGTAGTTTCTGGTGTTTGTAGTATGCTGGAGGCCGTGCGCAACGCTGACTGTAGGGGTGGGCTGTGATGCGGTAGGCACGTGGCCGGGTAAACCGGGCGCCCGTTTGGTGTCACGGAACCCTGTTCACATCGTTTGGGGCTGTGAGCGAAACTCCGGCCGGATCTCCTCATGGATGGAACCCGAATAGGCGATAAACCTGGACTAGAGACTCGAGTGTTTAGGCAGGCCATGGCCGACACCCACGTTGGGCTTCCGCTTGAAGGTTGCCGAGTACATGTCGTGTAAACGGCGGTAAGTGGTGAGAGCGTGTGTGAAGAAGTACACCCCTGCAGGGTTAATATGATCTATTCGAATAGCCGTGTCCGCGGAAAAGGACTTCTGGGTTGCTTATATCAGTTCATAGACAAGTGAAAGTGGATACTTTAAAATGCGCAAGATAAGCGTGAGTGCTATGGATGGCGTTCTCGTAGGGAGACGGGAGCGGATCCATAGTGGTGTATTGATATGGTGAATATGTGGACTCGTGTGCGCCACCTCAAAAGAGTTACTCGCAGTCGTAGTTCAGGATAGCCACCGAGTCAAAGCTGGCTTGCTGCAGTTAAACCCCACCATCCCTTTGTTGAAAATGATGCATATGTAGTTAGTTCTGATGTAAGTCTTGCTGGGTACATTTGTACTCACATTTGCCTATTTTATGTTTTTGCAGAGAGACTTCAGTCTCACTAGTAGTTCCGCGTGGTCTTCGACGTTTAGCTTGTTACCTCAGCTACGATCTTGTGCCCTCGGCAGGATCTGATAGATAGTCAGGCTTCTCGGCCTTTTTCATTTATAGATGTCTGTACCCAGACATGATAGCTTCCGCTTGTGCTTTGACTTGTATGCTCTGATTGTTGGGTCGTGAGACCCATGTTTGTAATATCTCGCTCCTCGGAGCCTATTGATTAAAATACTTGAGTTGTAGAGTCATGTTGTGATGCCATGTTGTATTTGCACATATCGAGCATATTGTGTGTATGTTATTGAAATGCTTGGTATGTGTGGGATCTGACAACCTAGTTGTTTATCCTTGGTAGCCTCTCTTACCGGGAAATGTCTCCTAGTGTTTCCACCGAGCCATGGTAGCTTGCTACTGCTCCGGGACACTTAGGCTGGCCGGCATGTGTCCTTCTTCGTTCCTGTGTCTGTCCCTTCGGGGAAATGTCACGCGATGAATACCGGAGTCCTGTTAGCCCGCTACAGCCCGGTTCTCCGGAGTCCTGCTAGCCCAGTGCTACAGCCTGGATTCACTCGCTGATGACCGACACGTTCGATGCTGGGTCATGGATGCCTGTCCCTGTAAGTCTGTGCCACTTTGGGTTTACGACTAGCCATGTCAGCCCGGGCTCCTTATCATATGGATGCTAGCGACACTGTCATATACGTGTGCCAAAAGGCGCAAACGGTCCCGGGCAAAGGTAATGCGACACCCGCGGGGATACCGTGCGTGAGGCCGCAAAGTGATATGAGGTGTTACATGCTAGATCGATGTGGCATTGAGTCGGGGTCCTGACAGCGTTGGTATCAGAGCTTGACTGCCTGTAGGATTACCAAGCCAAACTGGTCGAAGTTGAGTCTAGAAATTCTTTAGTTATGTAAGGGAATTGATTGTGGGATGGAACGTAAGGCTCTTTTTACTCCTTATACCTCATGCCCTTCTGATCTGAGTTATCTTATCTTTCCTGCGGGGATTAAGAACTAGGCTATCTCTTCTTTCTATTAGGATCACGTGTTACTAATCAGTAGACTTATAAGATTGTTGGATTTAAGTCTCAGTTCAGTTCCTACTACTTCCGTATGTTAATTGTTGATCTCGGAACCTTGATATTGTGCTTCTGAGTGGTTATGCCACCAATTTTGTGAATGTCTCAAACCTTTTCTGAGCATTTACAGCCGTTATGCTGTCCGAGTCATTCCAGGTTTCTAAATAGTCTGATGCATTTGCAAAATCCTCTCCCTCTGGTTTCGATGTTCCTTTATGCCAGCTCAATCACACTAATTGTTGAGTTAAGGTATTCTATTGCCTTGACATTATGTTGGAATAATTATTATGACCCTAGGTGTCTCAGGGGATCATCTAGTAATTTAGCCATGATTTGTGTTCCCAGTGTGATGATTCTGGCCATCATTCTCGAAAGCATCCCGTGATGCTACTTAGTAGTAGGTATTCTGTTCCTGGGTTCTTGAACCCGAGATTCACTCCACCTACTTCGTGTTGATAGTAACTGTTAGTGCCTTCAGGATATTAGTAACCTTTGCGATAGTCCTTGAAGTCCGTGGTATCTTCTTCTTCCAAATACCATGAACTACTTATGGCAGATGTTCCTCGCTGATCGAAAGATCACATTCAGAGTGCTCTCGATGGGTTCTCCATTCATAATTGTGACTCTGCCAGTTCTACCTTTCTGCATGGGTTATCCGGAAGAATTATGTTGAACTCGGTTCGACATACTAATTTATGCATCCACAACTCAGAAAGTTATATGTTCCTTTGAGTTGTTCTCTTTAGTTGCATTCTGACCCTCGTCTATCAATTGATAGTCAAGAGTATGCGTGCGTTCGTTCATCGATGCCTATGACTCTTGTGGTCTGTCAAGCCATTCTATTCCGGAATGACTAGGAGAAACAAACTCCAGTACCTCTTCCATATCTAGGATTGGGTCAAAGTAGTTGTATTCCGCAGATCAAATGCCAATCCAGCTTTTGGTTCTGCTCTACCTTGGAGTTTACATATTTTATATCGAGATTGTTATAGGAATTGCACACCATCCCATGAACTCTTGGTACAGTGACACTTCTTGCCATCACTGTTCATTCCTCGGCCCTCGTGTTGATGCAACCGGAATACCGACAAATGAATTGTGATGTGTGAAATCAATACTGCTAGCAACTCTGTTGCTTGGTAGTTAAAGGATAATAATTTCATTCTTAGCATGTTGGTTTTTGAATCATCCTCCTAAGACTTATCGTGCTACCTAGTCCTTATTTCGGTGCACCCTTCGATTGATGAGTTAGGATCTTGTCAAGTCCTCACTCATTTGATCATATCGTCTTGCCCTCAAAAGCGAGATTGTTCTCGAGCTTAGTAACATATCGGTGGTTCGTGATTTTCCGAAGATCTTCTCGGAAGTACTACCAGGTCGTCACCTGACCGTTATGTTGAGCCCGTGATCAAGTTGGTTTCTGATGAACCACCTTCTTTCCAAGAATCGGTGTTAGATATCCCTGAGCTAGCTGGTTAAGTTGGACAACAACTTGGAGAGTTGGAAGATAAAAACTTGTCTGACTTAGTCCGTTCCAAAGGGATATTCTTGTGTAGTGTGTGTTGAAGAAAGATAATATCTTCATCGATTGGTCCCTGTGATCAGTTGCTGGACCTACTGTCTTATCAATCCTTTGATTTGAGTGTAGGCTATCGTCAAATCAAATTAGTACCAACGATATTCGTAATGTTGTCTTACTCGTGGTTGATCCCTCGAGCATACACCATTATATCTTTTTGGTCTGACCAATGCTATCACCTTGTTCACTTAACTATGGAATTCCTTTTAAAAGGAAACCCGGATGAATTGTTGTTGAGCCCATTGACAACATCCTTATCTCCTCCATGATTTGTTGAACATTAAGCTAGTGTTGGAAACTTTTGAAAGCATTTATTCATGCTAGTTCATGAAGCATGTGTTTGGATGAAGGTAGTGACTTCCTTTAATTCATGTGCATCTGTTGCAAGTTGCCGCCGTGGATTCGAGAAAGTCAATGTTGTTTCCTTTGGAATCATCCCAAATCAGTCATGCATACGTGCGAAAGTATTCTGTGGTTCGGAGACTTGCAACCTCCATTCCATATGTGTTCCGTAGCACCCCAAGCCACTGACTGATTTGTTCGAGAAAAGGAGTTAAGTGTTAATCCATGGTAATGCACAAGACTTCGATACCCTCGTTGATGGTTCCCCCTCCTGAACTCGGTAGTGTTTTATTATAAGACTACTATGTGGTCATGCTTGTCTGGGACAACGTGTTCACATGTTTGTAGCAGAAACAGCTCATGTTTTGGGGCTTACTATCGTAGTTCATTCCCCGAGAATCTCGCAACGTCATCTCGTCGATTTGTGTTGCAAACTTTCGTTTTTCTTCCTAGACTCGATGAGTTTGGAATATCCTGACACCAACTAGATCTGAATCTCAGGCAGATATGATGGTTGGAACATTTTCCCAAGAACTATAATATGGGTCTCCCGATAACCGGTAAGGTGGATGTCGCGGCCAACACACCCATCCGGTAGACCTATTATTATAGTATCTTGTTTGAGGAAGTTGGCCACCTCCCCATAAGGATTTCGTAGGATTTACCTCCCTAGTTGTTCCTTATGGATTCTTGTGCTCCCGAAGTCCGACCTTTACTTGATGTTCTAGATACCAGACCGTCTCTATAAATGGGTTACACTAGCACATCAAGGAGAACATTAGAAGCAGAGTGCTAAATGTCTCTCGGTCGATCATCCAGATTTTGTTCCTTGGCTTCGCTAAGGTGAAATCTGAGAAGGTGTTATCTTCCTTTGCATCTGCATCTTCCATCACCATTCATCATGGTAGTGAGTTGTGTTACCGGACCCTTGACACGGATGTTGGTAAAACCTTGATGATTGTGGAAATGCTCAAGTTCTTGAGAGCACGCACAAGTGCTACGTGCTATCATCGGCACTAACCGGGTTTGCTCTCAGTTTCCTCGGCAATGCTATGACCTATTCAAACAGCGAATTCATTCTCTATTGTTGGGTTCTTCCCCAGTTACTAGAATCATTCCCCGCATTTGCATTCTGTTCCCAGCTTGCACCGCCAATGTGCCACTCTACCATGGGTCCTTTCCATTTCCGGTGATAAGCAAAAATCATCCATTGCGTTGTCTTCAACAAGGTAATCCACATCATCCAAGTCCGAGTATGCCATTCTACCGACCCCCTCCAAACGATCGTTGTGAATTGCCTTAGGCTGGTTTAAAGAGTTTCAATGATCTCTGAATCAAAGGTAATTCTTTTTGCCACTTAAGGGGATAATCTACGAATCACCCTCCTCCAGGATGTTTCGTCGTGGTATCATGGCAACTCAACTCCTCGCTACGTGGACCATCGTTTACCACCTTCTTAGGTGTGGAATTGTGGTCTACCTAGCGAACCCTCGTCATCTGTCTTACTCCATTTCTTCAGATCTGTGCTTCGTCTCTCAACTCAAGAGATGTTGCTATGTCTCATTCCGCGAGTTAATCCTGAGTTGTTCGACCTTCGAGAAGAACCATTCTTTTAGGATCTTTCCTTTCCTCTCATTGTCATGTTAGTTGGAGTTCTCAGAGCAAGACGACAAGACAAAGATGGTGTTCGAATCAACGTTTCTATGAAGTGCACCCTGGATCGTGAAGATTATACTGGTCCGCGTTACCTTCACCTTACCCTACGCTTGAATCTCGAGACGAGATTCTTGTTTAGTGGGGGTGAGTTGTCACATCCCTAGCTTTACCCTGGCCATGGACTAGCTTGGTTGCTGCATCATGTTTAAATTTAAATGAAATTTGAACTGAGGAATTCAGAAGCCTCAAAACCCTAATTAAAAGAAGGGCAAGCACCCTTTAAATTGCATTCTGTGAATCCAAAATGCACTAAAAATAGTTTTGTGAATTTTGCCAAGAGTTATATATCAAACCAAAATTCTGGAATATTTTTAAGGAATTATTTGGTCTCTGAATTTAAATCAATAATCTATTTGAATTTGGGGATATATTCATAATATATAATGAATATATTTTCAAATGCTTTGAAATGTTTTATGTACTTTTGGAATAGTCCAGAGAGGTAACATAAAATATTTCAGAATGTTTTGGCACTGTATGAAATTATTTTGGAATTGAAAACAGTGGCAAAAGATATTAAATAAAACAAACAGAACAGGAAAAAAATAAAAAAAGAACAGAGCTTACCTGGCCTCACCGTGCAGCCCACCAGAGCCGGCCCAGCTCCCCCAGCCGGCCCAGCCCACCTCCTCCTCCTTTGTCCTCTTCCTCCTCTGCCAGGAGGACGAGCAGAGGCGAGGCGTGGCGCTCGCCGACGCTGCCCCGGCCACCTCCTGCTTCCCCCC
>NC_041383.1:780291805-780350875 GCF_002162155.2 Triticum dicoccoides
AATGCGCCCGCCGCCACCGACGAGCACCACCGCAGCCACCGTCTCCCCCTCGACCCCTCGCTGTGCTTGCGAGCTCCGCCTCGACCCCCTCCTTCCTCCCCACCGACCCACGGCCCTCCGGAAGCCCTGCAACGCCGCCACCATCGCCGTTCCGTCGCCGGCCACCGAAGCTCACCGCCGTCGATTCGCCGCCTCCGACGCCTCCCCGAGCTTCCCGAGGCCACCGTCGCCCCCGTGAGCTCCTCCGTCGTTTCCCCCTCCCCGCTTAGTCGCGCTCGCCCTCTAGCTGTCGTCTCCACTATGGCCGAACCTTCGCCGCCGCCGCACTCGTCGCCGGTGATGCTCCGGTGACCATTTGGTCCCGGGCATGCGCCCAACGCGCTCCCCGCATCGCGTGGAGCCTCCGTGGCACTTCGCCGCGCTTGTTTGCGCACCGCAGGCCCATCCCCACTTGCACCCGAGCTTCGGCCGCCGCCGAGCTCGTCGCCGGCACCACTCCGGCCACTTCCCGGCCGCGCCACCACCACAGTTGGATGCGGACGAGCGTCCGCATCCCGAAGTTGTGCTCCGCGCGCCAAAGCGAGCCCTGTGGGCAAAACCCGAGGCTCGCCACCGCGGCTGGCCTCGCCGGCGTCAAGCCGCCGGTGGGGTTGACCCACGTTGACCACGGCAGGACCCTCCCCTGTGTCCATGACAGGTGGGGCCGGCCTGTTAGTTAGGTTAGGATTAGTGTTAACTAAAAATTAGTTAGACTAATTACACTGACATGCATGGCCCACAGGTCAGTTTGACCTGGACGGCGCCCGTTGACTTGCTGACGTCACTGTGAAGTCATGCTGACGCAGTAAATTCATTTCTGGATTTATTATTATTCAGAAATTCCAGAAAATTATATAAACTTCTATAAATCATAGAAAATTAACCGTAACTCCAAATTAAATAATTTATATATGAAAAATTATCAGAAAAATTCAAGGAATCCATCTGTACAATTTTCATGCATGTTAGACCAACTTATAGCTGCTGTTTAGCACAAATCATATAAAGGGCATTTAAATAATCACATATGGAGTTTAAATTTGAATCTTGTATTCAAACCAACCCCATTTAATCTGGTTTTAGATGCATTAGCCCAAAACACATTCATTTTGCCATGTCATAGCATGCATCATATTGTGCATTGCATTGATCGTGCTTTTTCTGTATTGCCGGTATTTGTCCCCTCTCGATAGACGTGTACCGATGATGCGATCGTTGACACTGATGAAGACTCAATGCTATCTTCAGAAGTGCCAGGCAAGCAAAACCCCCTTGTTCATTCCGATAAAATCCCACTCTCTCGCTCCTGCTCTCTTTTACTGCATTAGGACAACATCGATTCATCTGTTACTTGCTGCGGTAGCTGAACCCCTTTATCCTTTGCATGACCTGTCATTGCACAGTAAATAGATGAAACCCACTAGCATGAGTAGGAGTTGTTTGAGCCCTGTTGTGCCTACTCATTCATGTTTGTTTGTCATGCCTGCTACTGCTTAGATTTGAGTCAGGTCTGATTCATCGGGGATGAATCAGAGGTGTGTGAACATGTTCGACTGTGTGTGAGCTAAGTGTGTGAACACAATTTGGTAAAGGTAGCGGTGAGAGGCCATGTAGGAGTACATGGTGGGTTGTCTCATTGCAGCCGTCCTCAGGAACTGAGTTCTGTGTTTGTGATCCATGATTCAGCTACTATCACGCATTGGGCCCGAAACCAATGGACCCTCTCGGCTTCTTAATCACCCTTGTCCTCTGTCCAGGAGTTGCAAGTAGTTTCTGGTGTTTGTAGTATGCTGGAGGCCGTGCGCAGCGCTGACCGTAGGGGTGGGCTGTGATGCGGTAGGCACGTGGCCGGGTAAACCGGGCGCCCGTTTGGTGTCACGGAACCCTGTTCACATCATTTGGGGCTGTGAGCGAAACTCCGGCCGGATCTCCTCATGGATGGAACCCGAATAGGCGATAAACCTGGACTAGAGACTCGAGTGTTTAGGCAGGCCGTGGCCGACACCCACGTTGGGCTTCCGCTTGAAGGTTGCCGAGTACATGTCGTGTAAACGGCGGTAAGTGGTGAGAGCGTGTGTGAAGAAGTACACCCCTGCAGGGTTAATATGATCTATTCGAATAGCCGTGTCCGCCGAAAAGGACTTCTGGGTTGCTTATATCAGTTCATAGACAAGTGAAAGTGGATACTTTAAAATGCGCAAGATAAGCGTGAGTGCTATGGATGGCGTTCTCGTAGGGAGACGGGAGCGGATCCATAGTGGTGTATTGATATGGTGAATATGTGGACTCGTGTGCGCCACCTCAAAAGAGTTACTCGCAGTCGTAGTTCAGGATAGCCACCGAGTCAAAGCTGGCTTGCTGCAGTTAAACCCCACCATCCCTTTGTTGAAAATGATGCATATGTAGTTAGTTCTGATGTAAGTCTTGCTGGGTACATTTGTACTCACGTTTGCCTATTTTATGTTTTTGCAGAGAGACTTCAGTCTCACTAGTAGTTCCGCGTGGTCTTCGACGTTTAGCTTGTTACCTCAGCTACGATCTTGTGCCCTCGGCAGGATCTGATAGATAGTCAGGCTTCTCGGCCTTTTTCATTTATAGATGTCTGTACCCAGACATGATAGCTTCCGCTTGTGCTTTGACTTGTATGCTCTGATTGTTGGGTCGTGAGACCCATGTTTGTAATATCTCGCTCCTCGGAGCCTATTGATTAAAATACTTGAGTTGTAGAGTCATGTTGTGATGCCATGTTGTATTTGCACATATCGAGCATATTCTGTGTATGTTATTGAAATGCTTGGTATGTGTGGGATCTGACAACCTAGTTGTTTATCCTTGGTAGCCTCTCTTACCGGGAAATGTCTCCTAGTGTTTCCACCGAGCCATGGTAGCTTGCTACTGCTCCGGGACACTTAGGCTGGCCGGCATGTGTCCTTCTTCGTTCCTGTGTCTGTCCCTTCGGGGAAATGTCACGCGATGAATACCGGAGTCCTGTTAGCCCGCTACAGCCCGGTTCACCGGAGTCCTGCTAGCCCAGTGCTACAGCCTGGATTCACTCGCTGATGACCGACACGTTCGATGCTGGGTCATGGATGCCTGTCCCTGTAAGTCTGTGCCACTTTGGGTTTACGACTAGCCATGTCAGCCCGGGCTCCTTATCATATGGATGCTAGCGACACTGTCATATACGTGTGCCAAAAGGCGCAAACGGTCCCGGGCAAAGGTAATGCGACACCCGCGGGGATACCGTGCGTGAGGCCGCAAAGTGATATGAGGTGTGACATGCTAGATCGATGTGGCATTGAGTCGGGGTCCTGACAGGCTTTCCCTTCTTCTTCCCGCTCGTCCGTAAGTACTGTACTGACGACTTGTCCTGTGGCTGCAATGTAAAGCAGCAAAGGCTCTTTGCTGATCGGGGCAGCAAGCACCGGCTGGGTGGAAAGCAGGGTTTTTAACTCTGCAAACGGTGCATCAGCTTCAGGAGTCCACTCGAACTTGTCTGACTTCTTCATCAGTCGGTGAAGAGGCAATGCCTTCTCACCGAGACGAGAGATGAATCGACTTAAAGCGGCCAAGCAACCAATAAGCTTCTGAACATCGTGCACACGCACAGGTCGTTTCATTCGGAGTATAGTGCCCACTTTCTCTGGGTTTGCATCGATTCCTCGTTCAGAAATGAGAAAACCGAGCAACTTTCCGCCAGGAACTCCGAATGTGCACTTGGATGGATTAAGCTTGATATCATACCTCCTGAGGTTGGCAAATGTTTCAGCGAGGTCAGTCAGGAGGTCGGAACCTTTCCTTGACTTGACCACAATGTCATTCATGTATGCTTCCACATTCCGACTGATTTGAGTGAGCAAACACTTCTGAACCATCCTCATGAACATGGCTCCGGCATTCTTGAGGCCGAATGGCATGGTGACATCACAGAAGCACCCGAATGGGGTGATGAAAGCTGTTTTGATCTCATCGGGTCCATACAGACAGATCTGATGGTACCCGGAATAGGTGTCTAAGAAAGACAATCGCTCACATCCCGCAGTCGAGTCGACTATTTGGTCGATGCGGGGGAGAGGAAAATGATCTTTCGGGAAGGCCCGATTGATATGTTTAAAGTCGATGCACATGCGAAGTGACTTGTCCTTCTTGGGGACCATGACAACATTGGCGAGCATCTCGGAGTGGTAAATCTCTCGGATAAACTCTGCTGCTAAGAGCCGAGCCACCACTTCGCCAATAGCCTTCCTTTTCTGGACGGCGGACCGCCGCAGATGTTCCTTGACAGGGTTTGCCTTTGAATCGACTCGTAGACGGTGCTCAGCCAGCCCCCTGGGTACACCTGGCATGTCAGGAGGTTTCCATGCAGAGATGTCCCAGTTCTCACGGAGGAACTGGATGAGCGCTTCTTCCTATTTGGGGTCGAGTTTTGTGGAGATATTAGTAGGAGCAGTGTTGGGGTCGGTCAGGTGGATGTGAACTAGCTTCGTCTCACCGGACGACTGAAACGCTGATTCCGTAGCGGACTTCTTGTCTTGTAACAAATCACTCGGGTCTGCATTTCTCTGGTGTTCCTGCCACTCTTCTTCTACCATTTGAGCATCGGCGATCTTTGAGCCTTTCTGAAAGCACTCTTCCGCCTTCTTGCGATTAGCAGTAATATTGATCACACCTTTAGGGCCAGGCATCTTCAATTTGAGGTACACGTAACATGGTCGAGCCATAAAACGTGCATAAGCTGGCCTGCCCAAAATGGCGTGATAGGCACTTTGGAAATCCACAACCTCAAATGTCAACTTTTCTTTGCAGAAGTTTTTGGAATCACCAAAAACCACATCGAGAGCAATCTGGCCGAGTGACGCAGCCTTCTTGCCAGGAATGACTCCATAGAAACTCATGTTGCTTGTGTTGAGTTTGGAAATCGGAATGCCCATCCCTTCTAGTGTCTCTGCGTACAGTATGTTCAAACTACTGCCGCCATCCATCAACACTTTAGTCAGTTGAGTACCTTCGACGACTGGGTCGACCACCAGAGCCTGCCTCCCAGGGGTGACTATGTGCGTTGGGTGATCAGACTGGTCGAATGTGATGGCCGTCTGAGACCACTTTAGGTAATTGGGTGTTGCCGGAGCAACCATATTTACCTCTCGGTTTATAACTTTCAGTCAACTTTTGCTCTCAACGTCAGCAAAAATCACCAGAGTGGAATTGACCTGAGGATATTCCTCGTCACTATCCCCGTTGTCCTCAACTTTGTCTGACTCCTTTTCTTTATCCTTGGACTGTTTCCCTTGGAACTGCTGTATCAGGAGTCGACACTGCCGAGTGGTATGCTTCGGGTAAATGAAATTACCCTCTTCATCTTTCTTTGTGTGGATGTGACACGGTAAATCCATCATGTCATTTCCTTCTTTATCCTTCACTTTCTTGGGTTCCAAGGCCCTTTGGGCTTCCCTTTGAACTTTCCTTGAGTCACGGCCAAGGCTTCTCCAGGAGCAGCTGGCTCGTCTTTCCGCTTTTGCTTCCGACTGGAGTTCCCTCCTCCGGTTTCCTGGGCGACTGACTTGTGCTTGCCACTCCGGAGCCGATCCTCTTCCTCACCATTGGCATATTTGGTGGCTATCTCCATCATTCGACTCAGAGACATGTCTCCGGTTCGACCGAATTTCAGGCTTAGCTCTCTGTACTTAACGCCTTCCTTGAAGGCGCAGACTGCCTGGTGATCAGATACATTCTCTACTGTGTGATGTAATGTGATCCATCTCTGGATGTAATCCCTCAAAGTCTCATTCGACTTCTCCACACAAGATTGCAGCTCTGTCAGTCCTGCTGGTCGCTTGCATGTTCCTTCAAACGTTCTGACAAACACTTGGGAGAGATCTTCCCATGTGTAGATGCTGCTGGGTGTCAACTGATTCAGCCATGCCCTGGCTGATCCCTCCAACATAAGAGGCAGATGTTTCATGGCCACCTCGTCATTTCCGCCGCCGATCTGGACAGCCACTCGGTAGTCCTCAAGCCAAGTATTGGGCTTAGACTCACCATTGAGCTTACTGACTCCAGTCGCCAACCTGAAGTTGGGAGGAATCACTGCGGCCCTGATGGCTCTGCTGAAACACTGTGGTCCGGAGACATGCACTCGGCTGCTGGTGGGTACATCTCTGTCGTGACCCTCTCTGTGAGCTCTGTTCCGGTCGACCAGACCTTGAATGATGATGGATCTCGCATCAAAGCCTGGTTCCCTGGGGTCGACTGGAATTCTTCGCCCGCCACTGTGCCGGCGTCTATCATCCTGCTGTCGAGGTGCGTAGGATCCACCCCTTGGGGGAGGGGTGGGCACTCGACGTCGATCATCGCGATCGAATCAGTGATCATACTGCCCACGGTTCCTGTACTGATCGTGCCGGTCTCCACGCCCTTCACGCCTCGGGGGCGATCTGGGGCTATGAGTCGACTGGACCGTATTCGCAGCCACGGATTTGCTGTGAATCCTGTTCTGCGACTGTGATACAGCTGAATTTTGGTCTCCTGTTGCCCGGAGCAAATCTCTGATCTGCATCAAGCCTCTACCAGCCTCTGACTGGGAAGGCTGAATTGATTCTGCTATACGGCTGCAGCTGCTAAATTCTGAATTAGAGTTCGATGTACCTGAGTCGGAGGTGGAAAGAGCTGACGTCGACTGGAGTCCGGGACCCATTGCCGCACACGCTCGTCGAGTGCTTGCTGAAGGTTCTCCAGTCGAGTGCGCTCAGCCAGGTTGGCCAAGCGCACGTCCTCTAAGGCGCGAGCCTCAGGGGTTTCTCCAACGATAGGAGTGTGAAGTGCATCCATGTTCCGGTGGCAAAGTTCTTCCCTCTACAGCGAATTGAGGGGCTCGGGGAGGTATTCCTCATGGGCGTGCGACGGACCGCCTCCGCCGTCACCTCCCTCGGCACCGAGAAAGCCGGGGGGACCGTCTGGTCCATTGACCATCAGGACCTCCGCCGCTGGATCACTGCTGTCGCACTAGGATGCAGTCTCTGTGGAGCCAGTCGACAGGTCGAACAGGCCGTAGAGAGATTCGTCGGGCTCGATTGCCGTGACTTGGGCGGTGGTCGACTGGCGAGCCACCGCGTGCCTCACCCACCGCTGAAGCCTCGACCGACCGGAGCGCTTGCGCCGGCGGGAAGCTGGGAGGGAGGATGACACAAAAACCGGTCGATACTGGGTCGACGGTTGCCGCAGGAGGACGCCGCGGACGCACGCGCGAAAGTGCGTCGCTCCGCAGACTGGGAGCGCGTCAACGTCGAGCGGAGCCTCCTGAAGCCAGGCAGAGTCGTCGGCGACGAACGTGAGTGCGCCGAGACGGATCTCGCAGCCCTCAACCAAAACTCCGCCTGAAACCATGATGAAGGAGATCAGACAAAAATTGCAACTTCTCCAATAAGTCGCTAAGACACCGGCCCCATGGTGGGCGCCAACTGTCGTGGTTCTAAGTCTGACAATAGTGTAGGGGGGTACTAAGGGAGAGGCAAGATCCTAGAAATGGAGTAGTTGTACACGCAAGAGTTTTACGAGTTCAGGCCCTTCTCGGAGGAAGTAACAGCCCTACGTCTCGGAGCCCGGAGGCGGTCGACTGGATTATATGCGTGTGAGTTACAGGGGTGCGAACCCTTTACACTGAGGAGGGGGTGGCTTATATAGAGTTCGCCAGACCCCTCCAGCCCCCAGTTATGCCGGGTTTAAAGTACATTAAGACCGGGGGTTACTGGTAACACCCACATAAAGTGCTATGAAGACCATAAAGGCTACTTAATGACAGACCGTTGCGTGCAGAGTGACTTTAGATCTCCTGGCTGTCGAGTGGTTAGCTCCATGGTAGAGTGGTTATCTTCGCGGTCGAGTGTCCCAGAGTCTGCCGAGTGGATCACCTCTGGGTCGACTGACAGGTAGTTTCTTCTAGAGATGTCCTTGGGTAGGGTAATTTAGACAGGTCCATGACCCTACCCTAGGTACATAGCTTCATCACTATGCCCTAACTTGCTTGAGTAGAGTAGTAGAGTAGGACTCTGCTCTACTACTAGCACCGGAGGAGTAGTATATTCTAAACTAAAATAGTTACAAACTTCAATGCCCGAGCATGGAACGACTACGAACCGTGCTCAAAGACCGTGTCTACGTGGTGTTTGGACTTATATGCAAAAAAATAGCAAGATGCCCGTGCATTGCACGGCACACCATCATCACCAACTCGGTTTTTTTCTCTACTCCTACTCCTATAAAAGACTCAGTTGGTGATGATGGAGGCGTGTTCAGCCGGGCGTGCAGCGGATGGTGCAGCACTATTTGATTTGTTATAAAAACAAAGAAGAGTATTAGAGATAGAGACATAGGGAGGAGCACGAGGTTGTGGGAGATAAGGATGAACGAGGCAAGGCCTTATCTGTAAATGTGGAGAGAGGTGCGGTTATCTTTTGTAAAATTGTCATAGTTGGCTTTCTATCCGTCAGATATAGATCGGACGGTCTATATTACAAGATGGCAGGCATACCATCATCACCAACTCGGTTTTCTATAAGAGTAGATAAGAGTAGATATAGATAGATAGAGACTAGGGAGTACTAGTAAGGACACCATCTACTGCTTCGTGTTCTACTCCTGCGCTCCATTCGGCGGCCGCAACGTCCCCTACAGCCACTCCATCCTGTGCTACATTCGGCGGGCGCTGTTGAAATTTGGGGAGAGCACTCTCGCGACTGCTGGCAGCCACGACTTCACCGACGACGGCTTCTTCCCCGACCTCAGCAACCTCTTCCTCAACGACATGGGCGACAACCTCAACGCCAACGGTGCTGCTCCCGTTGCATCGTATGTGTTTCTCTCCTTCCTGCTCAAAATCATGGTAGAATACATGTCTCTACTCTGTATCCTACTACTATGCTAGTGCACAAGATTAGTTTCATCTCTGTTATAGCCATCATGATTTATTTTGTGCTTATTCGGATTAAATCTCGTAGTAACTTGCTCATATATTCAACTAGCGCAACATCCCCTACAGCCACTTCCATTTCATGGACGGCCTAGTCGATGCCTCCAAGGAGCCCTTCGTCTACTGCTATGAGTGCCCGATGCCGTTTTGGGGCTCGCCGGCGGACATGGTGCATCACCTCACGGATGCGTGCAACGGTCACTACTGGCCCTTGGCGGAGAACATCAAGTACGAGACGTGCTACCCGTTCACCATGCCGGAGTCGCTGGAGGATCGCCCCCGCCTGCTAGTCTTGAAGGAGGATGGATGTCGGTGTCAAAACCGGCGGATCTCGGGTAGGGGTTCCCGAACTGTGCGTCTAGGAGGATGGTAACAGGAGACAAGGGACACGATATTTTAGCCAGGTTCGGGCCCTCTCGATGGAGGTAAAACCCTACTCCTGCTTGATTAATATTGATGATATGGGTAGTACAAGAGTTGATCTACCACGACATCAGAGAGGCTAAACCCTAGAAGCTAGCCTATGGTATGATTGTTGTTCGTCCTAGGGACTAAAACTCTCCGGTTTATATAGACACTGGAGAGGGCTAGGGTTACATAGAGTCGATTACAATGGGAGGAGATCTTCATATCATATCGCCAAGCTTGCCTTCCATGCCAAGGAAAGTCCTATCCGGACACGGCACGAAGTCTTCAATCTTGTATCTTCATAGTCCGGGAGTCCGGCCAAAGGTCATAGTCCGGCCATCCGGACACCCCCTAATCCAGGACTCCCTCAGTAGCCCCTGAACCAGGCTTCAATGACAACGAGTCCGGCGCGCAAATTGTATTTGACATTGCAAGGCGGGTTCCTCCTCCGAATACTTCATAGAAGATGTTGAACACAAGGATAGTGTCCGGCTCTGCAAAATAAGTTGCACATACCACCGTAGAGAGAAAAATATCTGCACAAATCTAATCTGCTGACATATTCCGCGGCGTGACATCACGCCATGGCCAAGCCTTTATTCGAATCATTTTACTATTCCTCCTCAGCACGGTTAGCGAGACGGTTTCCTTGGCACGTCTTGTCAAAGCAGAGATCGTGTCCCCTTATTCCGGGATTCTCATCAATACGGGCGTGGGTAACCCAACTGCGCCATTAACCGCGGTGCTTGGGAGATAAGCGAGTTTTATTAGGATGGTGGGGGCTTGTAGTTTCGGCCGCCCATATAAGGGGATAAGGATCTACCCTTTCCATTTACGCCTTCTTCCTCCTTTGCTTATCCATCCCTGCGCACTCGAGCTCCAACGCCCAAGTCCGCACTTCCCACCTCAACCTTCTCCAATCATGTCCGGAGCGGGAGGTAGATGGATGGCCTCCTCCGTCACGGAGGGACAAATCAAAAAGTTGAGGAAGGCCAGATATTTGTCTGACGACATCGCGTACCAGCTTCCAGATGAGGGGCAACTCATCCCCACCCCTAGGCCCCATGAGAGGGTTGTATTTCTCCCCCATTTCCTCCGCGGACTAGGATTTCCTCTTCACCCGTTCGTCTGGGGGCTCATGTTCTACTATGGCCTGGACTTCCACGATCTGGCCCCGAACTTCATCCTCAACATCTCGGCGTTCATCGTCATGTGCGAGGCCTTCCTTTGCATCCAGCCCCACTTTGGCTTATGGCTGAAGACTTTTAATGTCAAGCCGAAGGTAGTGGGCGGCCGCCAAGCGGAATGCGGAGGTGCCATGGTGGGTCGGATGGCCAACGTCCTATGGCTCGAGGGCTCCTTTGTGGAGACAATAAAGGGGTGGCAATTGGGGTGGTTCTACATCACCGAGCCGCGCGACCCCAAATGGGCGGCGGCCCCCGAATTCCGATCTGGCTTCCCCACACGGCTCACTTCCTGGAAAGAGACGGGCCTAACGTGGGGAGATTCGGAAGAGCTGACCGGACATCAAACCTGCGTCCAAAAGCTGGTGAACAAGAATCTCCAGCTTGTCAACGTAGTCCAGGTCATGCTCATCCGCCGGATCCTCCCATGCCAACAACAGGCCTTCAAATTGTTGGAGTTTTATCCAGCACAACACCAAACCTTGAGCAAGCTCTTCGACAATACGTACGAAGATGCCTGGAAGGTGTTGTTTAAGGGCGCTGAGGCCCCCGCATCCGCTACAGAAGATCACGGATTCAGCTCGCGGCGTCAGGCCAGCGAGGTAAGCTATTCTACCCTTTACGGGACTCTTGTTTTTCATAGTCTGACTCTATGCGGGATCTAAACTCCCTTACCTTTGATAGGACTGGCTGAAGAAGTCCGGGCAGGTTAACTGTCTGGCTCCATTACCAGAAGACCCAGCGGACGCCCGATTGACGGGGCTGACGGTTTCGGCACCTCACGTGGTGCCGGAGAAGAAGGCCAAGAAGAAGGCCACGGGGACTCGAAAGAGCTCCCGACACTTGGTGGTGTCGGATTCATCGCCTGACAACCCCGAAGCACCCTCCACCTCTGAGGACGAGGAGGAGGAAGAAGAAGAAGCCTCTCCCCCTCCAACGGGGGGAGGAAAGAAAAGGAAGGCCGCCCCAACTGGGGAGGCCGGAGGGTCCAAGAAGGGGAGGACCCTTCTGCCGGACTACGCCTTCGATGCCGAAGACGGCGGGGAGGAATGGCCATCCAGGGTCAAGCCCCTGGCAAAATCGTAAGTGCCCGGATACCAGAATAACTTGTGGCATTCCTCTATTGTATGGTACCTTCTGACGCCGAATTCGATCATGTAGTCCGCCCAAGGCTCAGCTCGGCGATTCGTCGAGCGGCTCCCTGGATTCGTCGGACGTGAATAGCGCTTCACTTCCAACGGCCTCCTCCCCTCTCCCTACGGACGATGCCGAGGTGGAGTCCCAAAGGGACTAAACCAGGAGGAGGTGGTCCTGGAGGCGCCGCAAGGCGACCTCCCGGACTCCGGGCCCAAAGGGGGTAAAGCCCCGGAGGGATCCAAGTCCGGCCCTGGGCCGGACACTGCTCCGGAACCTTTAGTCGTTCCGGAGTTCGGCAGGCGGCGCCTTCGTAAGAAGGGCAAGCCTACGACGCCGGCGACATCTGTCCACCCGGAGGCGCCGGACAATTTGCTGGAGGTGCTTAACGGCGCCTCCATCAACGAGGAGCACCACACTATTATGAGTGCGGTGATTCAGAAGGTTCAGTCCGCCAAGAGCGGGCTGACCGAAGCTTGCACGAGCCTTCTAACAGGCTTTGAGGTAAGTTTTAAGATATGTAAGAATATGTAACGCATAGACAGTAGCCCCTGATGCTCAGTTTGGCGTTCGGAAAGAAAAGCCAAGCTGAGGATCTAAAAAGATATACGCAGGAGTCTAACATAAATAAGTCAATATGGGAATGCAGGTTGCACTGCTGACCTCTGCCCCATTGACTGCGAAGGTCAGTGCATTGAAGGAGGGCCTCGAGCGGTCCGAGAATGAGCTCGACCGTGCCAAGAAGCAGCTCGAGGACAAGGAGGGTATGTAATACCGTATGTACATGTATATAGAAATACCTGGTTGCAAATAATGACAGGACCAACGTGAATGTTGCAGGGGCCACGGCCGAGGTGGCGACCCTGAAGGAAGCGGTGTCCAAGGCCGAAAACAGTGCGGCCTTGGAGCGCACCGAGCGAGAGAAGCAGGAGGCGCGGGTGGTGGAGGTGCGGCAAGAGCTCCAGGCTCTCGTGGAGAAACACGAGAGTTTGGAGCGTGACTCGAAGACTCGAGAGTCCGAGCTTGCTTTGGCTCTTGAGAGTAACAAAACCGCTAGGGCCGAAGCCTAGAAGGCCCTCCAGGAGATTGACGCGATAAAGAAAATAGCGGCGGGTAAGGCATTCTTTATGCAAAGCAAGCATATAAAAGTGAATTATCTGTTACTTATCCGAATCCGGAGCTCTCCAGGAGCGTCCGCCCATCTGCCCCATAGTGTGTCTGATGCTGCTGCATTCTATCGAGCCGAGGAGGGGAGCTCGACGGAAAATGTGTTCTGGTCTCAATATGCTGAGGCCGGACATCCGGTGCCCCTGAGCGACCAGCTGAAGCAGCTGGTCGAGCTCCACAAGGTGGCCGAACAGGCCATGAAGGGCCTCATAGTTCGGCTGTGGCCTACAGAAGCCATGCCTGGGAGCGACTTCGGTCTGGTGCGGCGGCTGGTGGACGCGTGTCCATGGGTTGAAGTCATCAAGCGCTTCGTCTGTATTGAAGGTGCCCGTTGGGCCCTTGCCCATGCTAAAGTGCACTGGGGCAAGATGGACGCAGAGAAGCTTGTGACGGACGCGCCACCGCCGGGCAAGGAGTATCGCAAGCCCGAGATGTATTATAAGGGCGTCCTGAAGGGTGCCCGCCTTATAGCGGGTGAATGCTCCAAAGATGTAATTTTTGAGTAGACTCGCATCTGTTATCCTGTACACTGAAAACTTTGTTCATATGCGTTAAGCAACGCTTGTTATTTAAAATATTACCTTCTATGCGGCCGTTTATCAAATCTGAGAGATGCAAGTCGTCGGCTTCTACCCCCATGCCATGAGTGCTGGGGTGTTCGGGATAAACCTGAGCGCTCTTGTTCCCATTCTTGGGTCCATCTAGGGAGGCGCTCAGCACAATGAACAAGGCCATCGGACTTATAATGCTTTATCACTCTCACTTAGCCATAGAATTTTATAATTTTAAATTTCGGCGAAGCCCCTAGTATTCGGAAGATCGAGTTCGGGGCGCTATCCGCGCCGAGGCCGGATAAATCCGGCTCTTCGCTCTAAGCGGCATAAATCTTTAGGGACTCAAAAAACCTCGCGAACAGCGACCGGTCTCTCGCACTATCATGACGGTCAGTTTTAGCTTTCTCTACTGAGGTCTTAACCCAGCTCAACTGGGGCACAATCGCAGTAGTTCTCCCAGCGCTACCTTAGCCAACATTGCGGAACGTAAGGTACCAAAACATGGGAGCCAGGCAAACCCAACTATTGACCCAAGACATGATTCGGAGCCGATGCGTATAGTGCTATAAGTTCAGGGTGCCCCACTCATGAGAGTGTTCGGTCTTCTCACACCGTGTTATGGGGTGCTTAAACCCCTGGTGTATTGGCCGTACCAAGGTGTACGATTGCATAATGACATGACTGAACATATTTGTATAAAAATAGATGAATACAATAATATATAAGAGCTATGTATTGTTTATTAAAAAGGGCTACTATGAATGCAAAACGATACAAATAGTGTAATAAGCAAGAGATGGGATTATTTGACATGTCCCCCTCCAGGGGCAAGCTGCGGGACTTTAAGTAAAACAGGTATATAGCTTGTTATAGAGACCACCTGGACATTGGACGTGGCTTGTTCTCTCCCTGGCTGTTGCATCGTGTGTTCGGCGAGTGTATTGCCGGACAGGCCTTCTAAATAGTTGGGTCCTGAAAGTATATAAAAAATGGAAATGGCAGAATAGGGAGCCCCTTAGTGCGGTTGAGCCACATTCTGGGCGTGCCGTAGTTGTGCCCCTCCCCTTATGCCCATGGTATTTCCAAAGCGTAATTATGTACGCATGGTACCGATATTGCCTTCTGGCGAGGGCTGGGGTTGGGGCGCACTGCTATGCTTGCTCGGAACATGCCAGCCGGTGTTGTTGTAGGTTACTTCGGGCGCGCTTGACGTTGTCCGGACGTTTAACAACTGGATTGGAGAATTGCCTTGAGAGGCTACTCTGTACTTCCGTCGCTAGGGCTGCCGTGTGCTCCTCCGTTCGGAGAGAGCGTTCGGTGTTTCCGTTTACCATGATGACTCCGCGAGGACCTCGCATCTTGAGCTTTAGATATGCGTAGTGTGGCACCGCATTAAATTTTGCGAATGGGGTTCGTCCGAACGGGGCGTGATAGCCACTGCAGAATGGGACTATGTCGAAGATTAACTCTTCGCTTCAAAAATTATCCGGGGATCCGAAGACCGCTTCGAGTATAACCGGGCCTGTACAGCTGGCTTCTACACCTGGTATGACGCCTTTAAAGGTTGTCTTTGTGGGTTTAATCCTTGAGGGATCTATACCCATTTTTTGCACTGTATCCTGATAAAGCAGGTTCAGGCTGCTGCTGCCGTCCATGAGGACTCTAGTGAGGTGAAATCCGTCAATGATTGGGTCTAGGACCAATGCGGTGAATCCGCCGTGACGGATGCTAGTGGGGTGGTCCCTTCGATCAAAAGTGATCGGGCAGGAGGACCATGGGTTGAACTTTGGGGCGACTGGCTCCAACGCATAGACGTCTTGGAGAGCACGCTTCCGCTCCCTTTTGGGGATATGGGTTGCATATATCATGTTCACCGTCCGCACTTGCGGGGGGAAGCCCTTCTGTCCTCTGTTGTTCAACGGCTGGGGCTCCTCCTCGTCATCGCTACGCAGCCGCTTGTCTCTGGTTTCGGCACTTAACTTGCCTGCCTACTTGAACACCCAACAATCCCTGTTGGTGTGGTTGGCTGTTTGTTCGGGGGTGCCGTGTATCTGGCACGAGCGATCGAGTATCCAGTCTAAACTGGATGGGACCGGAGGGTTTCTTTGAATGGCTTCTTCCGCTGACCGGGTTTAGAGCATCTGAATCCGGCATTAACTGTCGTATCCTCAGTATTGTCGCCGTTAACGTGGCGCTTGTGCTTGTTGCGACGTAACCTACCATTGTTGTCCTTGGTATCCGAATTGCCAGGGCTTTTGGTTATGGTATTGCTACGAGCTAGCCAGATGTCTTCTCCCGCGCAAAAGCGGGTCATGAGTGTCGTGAGGGCTGCCATAGATTTCGGCTTTTCCTGTCCTAGGTGCCGGGCAAGCCATTTGTCTCAGATGTT
The DNA here is from genome assembly GCF_002162155.2 of Triticum dicoccoides. NCBI lineage: Eukaryota > Viridiplantae > Streptophyta > Magnoliopsida > Poales > Poaceae > Triticum > Triticum dicoccoides. The sequence continues at coordinate 780,307,646 of NC_041383.1, forward strand.
GTGCCTGAAGGCTGGAAGGGCCTCGGCGTCCGGATAGTCGACTATTTGATTTTTCTTGGTTACGAACCGTGTCCAGAATTGTCTGGCCGATTCCTCTAGTTGCTGGATTATGTGGCTTAGGTCATCGGCGTCTGGTGGTCGCACATAAGTGCCCTCGAAGTTGTCAAGGAACACGGATTCCAGGTCTTCCCAGCAACTAATTGACTCTGTTGGCAGGCTGTTAAGGCAATGCCGAGCTGGTCCTTTAAGCCTGAGCGGGAGGTATTTGATGGCGTGTAGATCATCACCACGGGCCATGTGGATATGAAGGAGATAATTCTCGATCCATACCGCGGGATCTGTTGTGCCATCGTATGATTTGATGTTTACGGGTTTAAAACCCTCGGGGATTTGATGATCCATTACTTCGTCTGTGAAGCATAGTGGGTGTGCGGCACCCCTGTACTGGGCTATATCGCGACGAAGCTCGGATGAGCTTTGTCTGTTGTATTCGTCCTGGCCGTATTTATCATATCCGGCGTGACGGTTATCGTCATGTGATGTGGGGCGCCCACGCGATCCGTAGATCGATCTTGTTTGCCTTGCCTTATCCTCCAATATGTCTCACAGGTCTGTTGTGTTTCCCCGTGCTCTGGTATTCTTGGAGTGGCGCCGGGGTGCGGCTTGGGTTGAGGGCCGAAAGGCCTCTCTGTCGCGGCCACGGGGTGGCCGATCGGGCGCATCGTACGCTGGTGATGTAGGTTTGGTTGCTTCCTCCTCTAGTTGGGGTAGCAGCCTGCGCTTTGGGTAGCTCTTGGAGGGGCGTTCGAGTTTATACTCTTTAGCCGCCAGGACTTCAGTCTATCTGTCGGCTAGCAAGTCTTGGTCAGCTCTAAGTTGCTGCTGTTTTTTCTCGAGGGTGCTCGCCGTGGCCATAAGCCTGCGTTTGAAACGCTCTTGTTCGACGGGATCCTCTGGCACGACGAATTCGTCGTCGTCAAGGCTTGCCTCGTCTTCAGAGGGAGGCATATAATTGTCGTCCTCAACCTCCCTGTCTGCCGCTCTCTCATGAGGGCTGGCTCCTCCGTCCTCCTGTGTTGAATCCTGCTGGAGGGGGTTGTCTTCGGCACTGTCCGGGGTGTTGATGTCTCCGGTGCCGGATTTGCCGTTTTTGCTTTGGCAGGATTTAGAGCGGTGCCGCTGACGTCGGCGCTTGGGTTGCTTCTTGGAGGGGTCGTCCTCCATTTTTTCATCGCCATCCCCTGCTTTGGGGGTGTCCACCATGTATATTTCATATGACGAGCTGGCTTTCTAGTGCCCTATAGGTGCTGGTTCTTGGTCGTCTCCTTCATCGGCGTCCATATCGTCGATGTCTTCGGAGTCGAAGTCGAGCATGTCGGTTAGATTGTTGACAGTGGCTACAAAGTGGGTGGTGGGTGGGTTTCGAATTTCTTCATCGTCCGCATCCCAACCCTGCTGACCATAGTCCGGCCAGGGCTCTCCTGACAAAGAGAGAGAATTTAGTGAACTCAGGATATCGCCGAAGGGCGAGTGCTGAAAGACGTCTACGGCGGTGAACTCCATGATCGGACCCCAATTGGGTTCGATTGGAAGGGGTGTGGAAGGTTCGGAGTCCGGACAGGAGTCCGGCACCTTGGAGTCACTGGCCTCGCAAAGGACTAAGCCGGTGTTCGGCTTTATCGCCGTAGAGATTGCGGCTCCTGGGGCGGCGTCCAACCGTCCATCCCCGACTAGCGCAGTCGGCTTCGAGCTAATGGTCGGAGCGGACACCTGAGCGGCGCTCTGGGCGCTGTCCGGTGACAGAGCTAGATCATGCCCATCGTGACAGTGCGGCACGCTCAGCCGTGGCTCGAATTCGTCGAAGATCAAGTCCCCGCAGATGTCGACCGTGTAGTTTAAGCTTCCAAACCTGACCTGATGGCCAGGGGCGTAGCTTTCGATCTGCTCCAGATGGCCAAGCGAATTGGCCCGCAGTGCGAAGCCGCCGAATACGAAGATCTGTCCGGGCAGGAAAGTCTCACCCTGGACCACGTCATGGTTGATGATCGAAGAAGCCATCGGGCCTAAAGGTGACGACACAGAGGAACTCTCAATGAAAGCACCAATGTCGGTGTCAAAACCGGAGGATCTCGGGTAGGGGGTCCCGAACTGTGCGTCTAGGCGGATGGTAACAGGAGACAAGGGACACGATGTTTTTACCCGGGTTCGGGCCCTCTCGATGGAGGTAAAACCGTACTCCTGGTTGATTAATATTGATGATATGGGTAGTACAAGAGTTGATCTACCACGAGATCAGAGAGGCTAAACCCTAGAAGCTAGCCTATGGTATGATTGTTGTTCGTCCTACGGACTAAAACTCTCCGGTTTATATAGACAGCGGAGAGGGCTAGGGTTGCATAGAGTCGGTTACAATGGGAGGAGATCTTCATATCATATCGCCAAGCTTGCCTTCCACGCCAAGGAAAGTCCTATCCGGACACGGGACAAAGTCTTCAATCTTGTATCTGCATAGTCCGGGAGTCCGGCCAAAGGTCATAGTCCGGCCATCCGGACACCCCCTAATCCAGGACTCCCTCAACGGCAGCGTCTTCCTCTTGATCGTGGGCACCGGCGAGGCCCGTGCAGGCCGCCGCCCCGTCTCTGTAGTGTGTGTCAGGGGCGACGCCGCTGACGCTGACACTGACACGAGGCCGATGTATGGGTGCATGGTCAGTGTTACTACCCCTCCGGGTCACATGGGCGGCGACACCGGCCTCATTGAACTAACTTGGACTCTGGGCAGCTGGGACCATCCCGCCAGTGTGGACTTGGAAAACCCAGGGCATCCTATACCCGCCGACGTGGTGCACGGGGACTCCAAGGAGGTTCACGTGGACATACGCATTATCAAGTTAAATGTTGATCATTAGTCTTTGCTCAATGTAATCCGCTGTCTAAGCATGTGGAGACTTCCATGCAGGATCTTGCTCTATTGGAGTATCGCGCATGAATAGAAGTGTATTCGTTTATGGTTTAGTCTAGAATCTTCCATGTATGAATTTTTACTACAGTACTGGTGAAAGACTTACGATGAACCATTTCTTACATCTCCTCTGCCCCCTTGCAAGTCATCCTGATATAATCCCTCCATCTAGGTGTATATGGGCATGATTAATATTACTTAATAGTATAGCTAACTCTTGACTATAAGAAAGTGCCATGTCATCTGTAGCCAACATGTATAACAATCGATACTCAAAAACTAATTCTTAAAGATCATTTCTTGCAAAGCACAATAAGTGTTATTTCTTCACAAGTTTTGGATGCAAGTTGAACAGTTGAATGCTTTTGTTTGCAAAAGATACCTTTTTATCTATTTCACCCGGATGTTTGTGAGCTCTAGAGATGAAATAATATCTGAAGAAACCTATCGATACCCGTTACACATGAGATGACCCCTACATCCTTTGTCAAAATAAACAACTCCCCGATCAATGCATTTCACTCTTCGGTGCAATGCACGGGCACCTTACTACTATATCACAAAATCCAACCACTCCCAGTAATAAATGGCCTGGTAAAATAAACGGACAAGCAACCATCACATCCCTCCGTCTTTTTTGCATTTTATCTCTCTACATTTACTTTCTCCGGTTCATCTCCCACGCTCGATCCCTAGCTACTACTCCTAGGGTCAGTTCTTTTGGCGGCTTCCCCAGCTTTTCCCACAAGACTAGTCACAGTGGAAAGTAACAATAAGGCATCTCACTCATTTATTTGGGCTTCTAAACTACTACTCCGTCCTGGTTTATTCCTCGCCATTGTAATTTGTGCTAAATTTTGACCAAAGATTTAACTGATAAAATGTTACTCAAAACACTTAGGCGCGGTGCATCTAGGTGTGTAAGTCATCTTACGAAAACCAAATAATCCGAAAACACTTAGGCGCGGTGCATTAACTTCTACCTCGTTTCTTGTTTCTTGACATATCAACCAATAAGAGATAAAGAGTGTGCATGCTTTTAATGACTTGAGATATCAAACACGACATGAAGTGGTTAGTTCATTGCATGCAATACTATTAATTAGCAAATAAACATTAACCTTTCTCGTTTTCTCCTCCTCCTTGGTCACGGTGCACAGAGAAATAACCACAGAGAAGGAAGCTAAAAGTAAACAATCAAACGAGCATTTTTGCATTTGTTTTGCATTGAATCATTTCACAAGCTTGACTAGTGTTGTTTTTCCACTTTTACAAAAACCGCATCGTAATGTTCAAACGTGCATTTGCACATACATAAGTAATAGTAGTACTCCCTCCGTCTAGGTGTACAAGTCTTCACTCTTTCTTGGTCACCGTGCACAACCAAAGATGACTTATTGACTTGGACGGAGGGAGTAGCACAGTCTGCAAGCATATATCGAGAGAGACGTGTAGTCCGATAGTATATAGTAAAGTTTGTGCTATATGCACGTACTTGCAAAATGCGTAATAATACACAACGTTTCCAAACTTTCCCTTTTACATACTTAATTAAGGACGCTAAAATTCCTGAACGTTCGGGATTTATCATTTGCGTCCCAAAACTAATGAGATCACCTTACGAAACAAAAATTATACTCCTCCTAAAAGCCACGGCGCTCGTAGGAGCGCTTGCAGCGCGCCACGAGTGCCCTGGTGCACGGCCGTTTCCCAGCGCGCCGACACAACGCCTCTTCCTCAGCCTCACAACTTTCGAGGTGATGATTGGCGGCTTGCCGGCGGGCGATCGCGATCTCACCGGTGTGGTGATCCGGCGCCAACAGGTACTCCTCCTGGCTGGAAGCGTGCACCCGGTCCACGTACCGCCAAGCGTAGATGAGGCACTTGGGCCAGACTGCACTCAGGGCGTCGGCACGGGCGTCCTCCGCCACCCTCACGGCCCTCGCACGAGCCTTCTGCCAAAGAACCAATTTCTTGACTCTCTCGGACACGACATAGATCTCCCAGAAAGCATGTTGCTCGGTGCGCTTCTCTTCCTCGGCCTTCTTCTCCGCCTCTATTTTGGCGCGCTCTGCTGGAGGCAAAGCCTCCCACAAGGCGACATTCATTTCTTTCCAAAGCTCCTCAAGGCTGGGGGGCTCGGCGGGCGACGCGGCGTTCTCCTCATAGAGGGGAGCCGACGCATCCTCCGACGCGCGTGCCGGCGAGATTGAGAACGCCGACGCATCCACCTCGATGCGTCGCGGCGAGGAGCGGAATGCCGACGCATCCTCCTCGACTAGTGGCAGCGAGGAACGAAACGGCGACGCGTCGCGTCGCGGCGAGGAGCGGAACACCGATGCGTCCTCCTCGACTAGTGGCGGCGAGGAACGGAACGGCGACACGTCGCGTAGCGGCGAGGAGCGGAACGCCGACGCGTCCTCCTCGACTAGTGGCGGCGAGGAACGGAAAGGCGACGCGTGACTGTCCGCGCGGTGCAGCGAGGGGCTCCTAGGGCTTGGGAGGGGAGATGCCATGGTGGTCGACGTGAGAGGGAGGGGGAGGAGATAGCGATGAACATGAACGTGAAGGGGAGGAGATAATGATGTCGTGGGAGGCGCAATATTTATAGCGAGCAATGGCACACCTACGTAAGATATGGACTGAGCTGCACTGACTTAACTGCAGGTCCAGTTGCGTCACTGACATGTGGGCCAGCACACTGCTGGGCCCTTATGTTAGTGACCCAATGCACCTGAAGTTAAGTAAAAGCTACGTGGGCATATTTGTTGGAGTAAATTACGGGGGAGCGAAGGGGTGGAAATGTTGCTGGTCACAACGGATTGGACGAGCGTGGGGGGAGGAGAGTCATGCATGCAGATTTTTTCACACGGGGTGGAGTGGTGGGACCGCCGGAGGGAGAAGGAGAGTTTAGCAGGCATATTGTTTCCACACATGGAGAGGAAAAGATTTGGAGACGAACGGGCTTCCTGCAGGTATGGGGAACGGTGCATAATAAGTCATCTTGCATGCCGGGCTAGGTATAGTCTCAAGTCATTAAAAACATACTCGCCCCACACATGTTCATATTTCAAGGTGCACTAAATTATTGCATGCGATGATTAAGGCTGGCCATCATGGTGGTATCTTAGCTGGTACACGGGAATAGCAAACATGCTGATGTGGCAAAGAATTAAAGAAGAGAGGGGGGGTTAGACTAACTAGTGTTCATGCATGCATTGGTAAACACATTTTTTTGTGAAGAATGACAACATTAGTTGAGTACTTATGCAGACTTCTAAAACTATTCCACCGCCTCTACTATCTTGCTAAGAGTAGGTGAAATTTTTGAGTCGAGCCGTTTAAACTAGAAGGGAGGTAGTGTTACTCTAATAGCTAGGTGTGTAAGTCATCTTACGAAAACCAAATAATCCCAAAACACGTAGGCGAGGTGCATTAACTTCTACCTCGTTTCTTGTTTCTTGACATATCAACCAATAAGAGATGAGTGTGTGCACGCTTTTAATGACCTGAGACTATCAAACATGACATGCAGTGGTTAGTTCATTGCATGCAATACTATTTAATTAGCAAATAAACATTAATGTCTCTCGTTTTCCCCTCCTCCTTGGTCACGGTGCACAGCTTAAGATGACTTACTTCCCTTCAAAAAAAAGCCTAAGATGACTTACTCACCTAGACGGAGGGAGTATCAACATTCACAATGTCAAATCAATATTTTTACACTCATTATAAAACGTAGTTCTTATACTCATTATAATTAGTATTGTAGATATTGATATTTTTAGTATAAATTTGGTCGTGGGATTCCATTGATGCATGTCAAAGCATGGAGGAAGCGGAGCTTAGGGCTTGCATTGCTGGTCTCTACATAGGTATTTCTCTTCATAATCCTGTAATTTTAGAGACTGGTTGCGCTTTTGTGGTAGCGTCTCTTGCATCGGGGGACTATGACAGGTCTACTATGCGTGACCTGAAGATGAAAGCCTTGAGCATCTCGAAGTTGATCAACAATCTTCAATTGTCAAAGATTAGTCATTCGGCCAATAAGGTGGCACACTTAATCGCTAAGTATAGCTTTGACAATAGATTAGATGGTATTCTTGTAAATAATGTACCGCCCTGTGTGGTGAATATTGTATCGAATGAGTGTACTGGTGTGGCTGGTTAATTAATATAAGATGGTGTTTAAAAAAATTATATATTTGGTCAAAAAGTTTGCAAACAATTGACGGGAGTAAAAAGGACCAGAGGGAGTATCATGCATGCAGAGTAGGCAAAAAAATTGCTCCTTTTTAGCCGGTCCAAGTCTCAAAGGGTGCGACCGTGCGAGGGAGGCGAAGGTCATGGGTGGCGCGACGGTTGACGGAATTAAGTGAAGTTACATCCACGCGCTGGCATGGTGTGCGACCGGGCAGAAGCTATACCGTCAGGCTACGATATGGGTCTAGTAGACATGACATCTAGTGGGTCCCGCATACTTCTCGAGAACTCTTTGGGGGCTTGCAACCGTTTATCCACCGGGCAAGCCAGCAACCCCACGCCGTTCACACACCCTACTCGTCCCCGTCTTCTACTCTACCTCACAACAGTTTGCCCCCAGTCGTCCAGTCCTTTCACATTAGTTCGCTCCCAGTTTTTGCGGGGTACAACAGTTCAACTTCTCCTAACCCTCCTCCAAAATCCATGGCCTCCCAAATATCCATGGTCGCCACTGAGTACCAGGTTAGAGCCATCACCGGCGATCAGTTCATCGTCATCTACACATGTGGATCCGCGACGGTGAAAGCATGGCTTGCTCGCTTCCTATGCATGTTCAACAGTTCAACGGATGAGTGGGTCGCTGGGCTAGATGTTGAGTACACCACAGTCCTGGGACGAGAGAAGGATCTAAAGGACGAAGAGAGGAAGAAGCCCGCCGTGATCCAGGTTTGCGTACATAATGTTTGCTTGGTCTACCACATATGCCATGCCGACGTTGAGTGCCAGGATTTTAAGAACTTCCTCAAGGACAAAAGAGTGAAATTCGTTACTGTAGGCTTTAAGAACGACAAAGAAGTCCTGCGTTGGATAGGTCTCGTTGTAGCCCAGCCTTTCAATCTCCAGAAGGCAAGCCTGGTGTCCTCCTCTCAACCTTCAATGCTGACCCTGGCAGCAGCCATGATTGATCCTTCATACGCTAAACTGAAGAAACCTCATCACGAGTTTCATCATGCATGGGAGTCGAAGACATTAGATGAAGATCACATCCTGTACGCAGCAATGGATGCCTACCTTTGTTTAAATATCTACATGGGTTGGATGAAGAAGCAGAGCCCAGTGTCCGATTCAAGCAAAGAAGCATCGGCGAAGAGGAAGAGGAAGAGGGACGAGGACGAAGTCGAGGACGTGGACCCAGACTCCGAGTAGGTGGCAGTGCCGTCACTCATGCTGGTTCTACTACAGTGTCAAGCTGACTAGTTGCTTAGTTTATTTTCAAGGGTGTGTTGTGCTGAGGCCCCAGCAGAACTATGTTTATGTTCTTTCTCGTTATTTGAACTGTTTAGGACGTAGAGTAGTACTAGTACTATGTCTTAATACTGTTCTTCTTGCAGATGGTACTACTGCTCGTACCTTCGTGTTCCCACTGTACTTAATACGTTCATACTAGTAGTATAATTTGGGTCAGTCGATTAGTGAAAGAAGTTCGATGGAGCGAAGGAAGATGACGACAGAAGAGGTGGAAGAAGCCCTTCTAGCCATCCATGTTGCATCAAACGGCTCACATGAGTTCACTGACCCAAATTGCTCCTTCAGATTGCAGGATCCACGTGGCATTCAAGGTCTTGAAGGTAGATTCCGCGTCCGCACCCGGTATGCGGGCTTGACGCGCGCGCGACCGGCTTCCGCCGCGACAGCCACCATGCGCGCCTCCTCCGCGCGGGCGGAGACGACAATGACACGCTAGTTCCTCCTCACCGACGTGCTGGAGCACGCGCTCGTCCTCCTCTTCATACGTTGCGTGCATAGACGCGGCTCCACCAGCTGCTCGCGTGCTTGGCAGCGCGGCGGCATGGCAAGGAGGGACTGCAGACGACGTGAGCGGGCGAGCCTTCGGCTTCATGGCACAGGGATGGCGGCGACACGGCGGTGATGGGCGAGAAATTGTTGGCCGGAGCAGGCGGGCGCCGGCATGCACAACGGCGGCGGTGGCATATTGAGTAGTGCGCGTATGGGCGCTTACTTTAGTTTTATATGAGGTTGGTCAAACTTAAAAGAAAACTGTACTAGTACACGTAAACATTAGACTTAGGCAGCGCTTTTTTTTGAAGTTAGTACCACAGCCACGATACGGAATCCTGTGCAAGCACGTGAACCACGGCCGCGCGGTCGATCGAACGTTGCGTCACCGTGTCGCGCTCGAAGGACATCCACCGATCCTTTTTGTGTGTGTGAAAACAATCCTCGAATATTACTCAACTTTTTTTCATGGGAAAGTTCTTGACGCTGCAATATTTCCATATATTTGAATTTATCTCCAGTTTGTGTTTATTTGGATTTGGATGTTTTAGGTGCGCCCTAGTTTTTTTAGTACTTATTTTGTGTGTGTGACTGAGAGAGAACGTGTGTATGTGTCCATATGTGTGTTGTGGCGGAAGGGCAATGTGCAGACGGTGTGCGTGTGATACAGACATAGAGAGGTGTGAATGTGCAAACGATCATGCATGAGTGAGACATAGACAGATGCCGATACGTTGTGTATGCATGAGAGAACGGTCTTCTAGTTTACTTGTGTGTGAGAGAGAGAGAGAGGGGGGGAGAGAGAGAGAGAGGAGCATCCGTAACACAACAACCATCTCTCTCGATTCGTCCATCCCTCGCACGATCGCATGCAACATATGCATCAACGCGCACATTTTAACACCCTCACTCGGCCCCTGCCCACCTTAAGGCCCGTGCAATCTCTTCGTGAATACCCATTTCTCTCCTTAGGTTTGTTTTCGCTCAATATCTGACACACACACACGCGCGCGCGTGCGCGCGCACTCACACAAACACACACACACACACACACACACACACACACGCGCGCGCGCGTGCACACACATACACACACACACACACGTAGCACAACACACACACACACACTCCCCCGAGCACACAATTCATCCCCATCCAAGTTATACAGCGACCACTCTTGCTTGTGCTTATTTGCACCCCAACATGCACAACACCTCAATCTTCAAAGAGGGCATCGAGCAGATCGAAGACGGCGACCACACCGCGCTAGAGAATGCGGGATCATTTGGAAGCAGGGTGATGTGACGACAGCTGACTGACTCCCCCCCCCCACCCTCTCTCTCTTGCACAAAATTACCAATCCCTCTCTCCCCCGCACAAAATTGTCAATCCCTCAACCCATGAGATCCTTCCCCTCTCGTCCATGTTTTTCCAGCTCTCTCATCAAACATGTTGTCTCTTCTCCTTCCATGTATACAGAATCATGTATATTACATGTCTCCATCTTTCTCACAGACCTAACTTCTTCCTCTCTCTTTCTCTCTCTCTCTCTGTGTGTATCTCGTTAGGTTTGTCTCCTACTCTCTCGTCCACATACATACAATCTTTCCTGCCCTATCTGCTCCATCTTCAAAAGCTCTCTCTGCATGTTTCATTCACACAATGGGATATGTCAAAATGTTGCTTCTATAATGACTGATGTAGAGTTTTGGTTGTTTTTGTTGCATCCTACAAAGTAATAACTATTGAATGCATTTAGATTCTCATTTGACTGGGATTATGTGAGTTTGAGCATGTTGTGAAGTACTATAGACCTTGTATACATCTTGGGATTCGACAATGATTCTAACTATTGAATTGTATAGACCATTACATTCGAAGTCGATAGCCTAATATATTTATTTCACAATTTCAACAAATGATTAGTTCACTACAAACTAAGAAAACAAATGTGTACTCCCTCTGTTTTTATTTAAGTCCGCGTATTAGCATTGGTCAAAGTCAAGTTTTGTAAACTCTCAGAAAACTTATAACAAAAAAATTTAACATATACAATAACAAATAAATACCATTAGATTCATTATTGAATGTACTTCCACATTATACATATTTGTTATGGTAAATGTTTATATTTTTATATAAACTTGGTCAAACTTTAGGAAGTTTGACTTCGGTCAAACCTAATATGCAGAGTTTACTATTACTACTCGCTACGTGCTTAGCCGAATCACTCAACACGCCACACAGGGAGTCCAGTGTCACAAAATTTTGAGGTCGGCGGGAAAATCTTCCGCGACCTTGATTCAAGCAGTGGGAAGTTACCATCATAGCCTTCGGAACAGGCCTACGTACGACGCTTGGTAGGGGGCTGTTTTCGTAACTTCAGGTTCACCCTACCCAGCCAGCCCCACCCCGGCACCCAGAGTAGTACACCTAAATACTCCCCATTTTCTATTCCCACCGCAAAATAGACTTCTCCACGGCACCGCAGCCTTCGTGCTCCTCCCCTTTACATCGGTGCACTCGTCCGCCGCAGCACATCTGCCTCATCGACGACCTCGTATGCCGCACTGGAGCCGGTCCACCGTCGTCGTCGTAGACGGAGCCTCTTCCCCAGCATCGTCTTCCACGGTCTCGGATCTACTTCCCAGAAGCCGACGCCAAGCGCAGAAGTACCACCGTCGTGGACAATGAACTGACTCCCGTTGCCGACCATGACTCACAGAGGCCGTCGCGACCATCGTTCTCCTCCTCGATTGGTAATGTGTGTATTGAATCACTTAGCAGTACATGTGTAGTTCCAATTTTGTTCATACCTACCCTTCAATTTTCCTAGGTGCTATTGTTCCCGTAAAAGTAATTGGTTATAGCCTCCATTGTCCAACAGAATATCAGATTGTAATTGTGCGTCGCTCCTGTATCGCGCTGTGCTTGGGTAGGTTTTTCATCTGCAACCAGCAGTGTGGCAAATGATGGAAAGGTTTTTAGAATTAGAAAGGTGCCCATGCATTGCATGCATCAAGATGCATTTGTATGAGTAGCTTATCTTGTGGGAGAAAAGGATGAACGAGGGAAGGCCTTATTTGCAAATCTGGAGAGGGGTATGGGTATCTTTTTGCAAAATTCCCATTTGTTTCCTTCCTATCTGTCAGATATAAATCGGACAGCCTATATTGCAAGAAAAAAAGTATAGAGAAAAAAAGTAGACAGTAAAGGAAGTAGAGATAAATATTAAATATTAAATATTAAATAAATATAACCGTAGAGAAGAGAGCAGAGATAGCAGAGACGTCGGGAAAGGATCGCGCGCGCGGGGGAAAAAGCGGCCGGGCGTGCGCTAGTTTTGGCCCGCGGCGTCCGGCGCGCTTTATAAAATCCAACGCCCTCCCACCGCTCTGTGCCTCGCCACCACTCCGTGCCTCGCCACCGCTCTCTCCCCGCTCTTTTTCGCCTCGCCGCCACCGCGCCACCAAGCTGCCGCGTCATCGGGAAACTTGGGGATACCGCGGCGTCCGCGTGCGCCCCTCCGGCGGCTTCTCCGCCGAGATCCAGTTCCGTGGGATGCGCCTCGGCCTCGGCACTTTCGACACCGCCACCAAGGCCGCCCGCGCGTACGACGCGGCGGCGTGGTGCCTCCGGTGGCCTCATAGAACATTGAACTTCCCCAACGTGCCGACGCGGGAGCGGGCGCAGGAGCTCGCACCTCTGCCGCGGCTTAGCACCGACGAGGATCGTCGTGACAACCGAAGGCGGGAGCACCGTCTTGGCATCGCCGAGATGGACGAGGAAGCCATTGCACTGTGGCACCAACACTTCCCGTAGGACATCATCAACGAGCGCGAGTTCTACGCGCAAAGGATGGCATAGAGGGATAAGAGGAGGGCGGAGCGAGCCGCCTATCGCGAGGACAAGCGTAGGCGAAAAGCGGACGCTCAATACAACATGAGGCTAGGAGCAACGTCGCCCTGGGAATCCGATGACGATCAGTATATTCACGCCTATTGTCAGACGTCGGAGGAGGACATCACCGAGGAGCAGTCGGACGATGATGAGTAGTTGAATTATCTTTTTTGTATCTATTTATGCTGAGAACTATCCTCTACTCTCTAGTATCTACTTCTCTATCTCAGCACTGTAGACGCTTTTTTAAAGCGCCGCGCGTTGCGATCATGTTGGAGATGCTCTAACATGGCAGACGAGTGCTTTAATGTTGCCCACAAGATGCGCGAGTATTACTAGTAGTATTTTTCTTGCCATGTTGAGATTTTGAAACCACGAGTGTGAACATGCAGAGGAGCAATGAAGACCAAACACGGGATATTCGGGACATCTTCAAGGAGCGTGGCAAGGTAAAGAGGAACTGCACCGAACCTGTAAAACGAGCTTTGGTAAGTAACACCCTTTCAATTACTTTCGTTTAGCCTCGTGTTCTTCGATGTGTATATGTTGTAGTTTCTGTTTCTCTTAAGCGTGCTGTTCTTCGATGTGTAATAAGAAGAGTCTTAATCGTCCTAATGCTTTCGTTTTTAACTTGATGTAGGAAGTGGGTGTTCTCACCGTGTAGTCTGTTTTTATATTTATTTTCCTTTTGAATTCACTTCTCCGAGTTCTGTTTATCTGGCTTCTACTAAATGGATCTAGGTTTCTCTGAGTATTGATCTAAAAAAGAAGTAACTTCATGTCAGGATGCAGTTCCTCCGAGGAGGGAAGTATGGTCAACCTCGAGATCATGTTTCCAAAATGAGGCTGGATTACACACAAGGTGCCAGTTCCCTAATGTTGTTGGATTAGACACAAGGTGCAAATTCCCAGATGATGCTGGATTACACACAAGCCAGGTGGAGCCGTCAGCTGTTCGTGTCCTCGTGGCATTAGTAAAGGCTGAAAGAAAGCGTGCAGCAGCCCTTGAGAATATAACTGAGTTCCTGAAGAAGCGAAAAGAGCAATCAGATGCTCTCTTCACCCAAGCCAAAGAAGAGATGGAGGAAGCCAGAAATAAGCTAGCAGAGGCAGAGTAGGCTAGGTGTCTCCTGCTATATAAAACTGTTGTTAATACAAAATTTCCTTCATAATAGCTAGGTTCAAATGTTTATCCAGTCAGCATGCATGTTGTGATGTCTGTGCATCTACTGATGTGGCACAAAATGTTTTTTCGGGTCATGTAATAACAACAATTACTTTCCAAACAATAACAGACGAAGAATTGGACATGGTATAGTTCACGCGCAAGCCTGACATTCCAAGTCCAACTTCCACATCAAACTGATGTTCATAGATGTCTGCACATTCATACATAATGTCCACAACCATGATTCACTTCAAAGCCAAAAAAAATGTGAGGAGAGTTATAAATAAAGAAAAACCTCTACTAGTTCCTGCTACCAGTGCGAGCACAACAAGTCAAGACCATGCGTAAATTAATTATATTTTAGTCATTTTTTGTGTTCTAAAATGCCTGCCGGCTCGCGGAAGGACGTGTTGCCGGCACACGCGTGGATTAAATGAAGGTAGTCGGGGCAGTATTAAGCTGGTTGCACACGGTGAGGAGGCGTGCTCAGCCGGGCCTGCAGCGAGTGCGGCCCTCTTGGCCGGCACGCCGGTTCAATGCCTGCGCTATGAGTGGTCGCGTCCGTGTCAGAGCAATCACTCCCTCCAGTCTTTTTTTGTTTGGGTATAACAAAATCTCATTTTCCATTCACATTTTACAAGTAAAATTCGTGGACAAACTTTGACCCAAAGTACGATGGGGACTAGTAAACCAGAATGGAGGTAGTAGTTTTTTTAATCAAAGAAGGGTTTCCCCTTCCGATTACTAAAAACCAGCATCTAAATCTAAACCATAGTATTTGCCCTAGAACTACCAGGTTCAACATCTCGTAACATAAACCCATACAACTATACGCCAAGGAGGTACGTAGTACTATGAATTCCATTCTCGCTCCATACGAATCGTTCTAAAAACTACTTACTACTTATAACGTGCCATTTAAAATTGGAACTCTTAACCCCACTAAAAAACGATATTTTAAACGTGGCTACTCGGTCTATGGCAACTGGCGAACCACTGCGCTCCAAGTCGTTCACCTATGGTCCCGGCCATCAACTCCTACAAAGGTGCTCCACCACGTACCTGGTACCCGCGAATGCAGCAATCATGCACCTAGGGTTTTAGGGTTTATTTCTTAACGTTGCCTTTACATAACACTCATGTGTGCGAGACAGCGAGAGGCCGACTGCGTGTGTGTGCCTCTTCTCTTCGTATATGTACTCCACCGTTTGTCTGGTGTCCAAAAAATTATAATAACTACTAGCAATGTTCCAATGCGTTGCCACACTATCAAAGTAGATTAATACATATTCACCGATTTGATAGAAAAAAAGTCTAGTTTTGAAATACGTATATCACTAAAAATATGTTATGTTTCACTCAAAATATATTCCTTTGGCGGTTTTGATGAGATAAGGGAGGCATGTTGTTGGTTTCAAGATTCGAGAAGTGGTATACTCCCTCCGTCCACAAATAAGTGTACATCTAGCTTTTATGCTAAGTCAAAGTTTTAAAATTTTGACCAACTTTATAAAAAATAGTAGTAACATATATGGCATCAAATTGGTATATTATCAAAGTACATTTCAAAACAGATCTAGTGATACTAATTTAGTGCCATAAATGCTTCTACTTTTCCCTAGAAAGTTGGTCAAAGTTTTAAAACTTTGACTTAAGACAAAAGCTAGATGTACACTTATTCGCCGACAGAGGGAGTATGTCTAATTTCTACTCTTACTAGCAAGATGCCCGTGCGTTGTACGGAACATCAAAATCTCGTGGGAGAAAAGGATGAACGAGGGAAGGCCTTATCTGCAAATGTGGTGAAGAGTGTGGGTAAATTGCCATATTTTCCTTCCTATCCATCAGATATAAATCGGACGACCTACATTGCAGGATGGCAGGCCCACCATCATCACCAACTCTATTTTTTATCCCTACTCTTATAAAAAGCATTGTCGGTGATGATCGTGTGCCTGCCATCCTGCAATATAGGTCGTCCGATCTATATCTGACGGATAGGAAGGAAACTATGGCAATTTTGCAAAAAGATACCCACACCCCTCTCCATATTTGCAAATAAGGTCTTCCCTCGTTCATCATTTTCCCCCACAAGATAAACTACTCATACAAATGCATCTTGATGTTCCGTGCAACGCATGGCATCTTGCTAGTTGTTGCAAAAAGCCCATGTGTGTGTGAGAGGGAGGGAGAGTGGAGGCGGATGGAGTGCATGTGTGACAAAGACACAAGTCGTGTGTGTGCGATAGGTATCTGCTTAAAATGAGGCGATAGTGTGTGTGTGCACGATCGAGAGGGCGTGTCTCGAGAAGGGAAGAAAAAGCTACATAGATGCAAGGAGCGAGAGAGAGACATGTATGCGATGGTGGAAGCATGATTGTGCGGGTGTATAAACCTATCTAGAGGCTAGCTAGTCGATAAATTCTTGTGAGAGAAATACGAGTCGGGGTGCGTAAGCGAGAGTTTTGTGTGTGTGAGAGAGAGACGGTAGTCGGGAAGGGGGTGGAAGCAGGAGTTGTGTGTGTGTGTGTCTGTGAGAGAGAGAGAGGAGACGGTAGTCGAGGTTGTGTGATCGGTGTCAGTCTGGGATGGAGACGAAAAGGAGACCGCAACAAATGTTGTGTCTACAGGAGAGAGAGAGAGAGTAATTTTAGTGGTATGAGTCATATGTAGAGACATATAGGGTGTGTGAGAGAATCCCATAGAGAGAAAGACAAAGTGAAAGACGAGTGGAGACTGTGTGTGTGGCGGTGAAAAAGAAAGCTTAGGTACCGAGTGATACTCGAGAACAGTAGAGACATGAGAGATAATGAAAACCGTGTAATGTATAATGATAGGGAGAGTGTGACACTTCTCAAGGGAGACGTCGAGAGACCATGTTTGCGAGGATAGGAGAAACATGAAGTGAGCGTGCGGGTGAGCTGGAGAAAAGAGAGTGATGGCTACCTGAAGGAGCATGCATGCGAGAGAGATGGGCGTGAAAGGAGTGAACAAAAAAGGGATTCAAATATTTGAATTCGAGATGATGATACATGTAATCCATACTTGAACCAAAATTGATCTATCAAACATGCATACTCATATGAATTCATGCACATCTATGTTATTTAATATGTAGATATTACTGATCCATACATTTTAGTAGAACATAATTTGGTTAAAAAAATTCGAATTCAACCTTAAGATTTCGAGATCGTTGTATTTGTAAATCATATTATACATATAAAGGAGCAGAATTCTTTGTTGTGCTTTTGAAAGTATATAAGTGAAAAAAATGATGTATATAGAATGTAATTCCAATTGAAAATGGATCCCGCCCGAAAAAAAATAGTAGAATACAAACGGGATTCGAATTGAGTTGGCACGGTAAACATGCACTGTGCAAAATTTGAACGAAGCGGGGAAAGTCGCAGTAACCGCCCGAAACCAAAATCTGCGAGATGGAAATCACTACTGCCTATCCCTGCCGCGCAAAGCCTATCTACTGGATTTCTATAGGTTTCGATAGGGGTAGGTTTGTAATTTCACCCAAACGTGACGTAACTGCCTCTCACCCGGATTCATACACGGTGGGCGCCAAAACATAGTGTGCCCTCGGCCGAAATCGACTCCCTCCCTGATTCATATTCATACACGATGGGCGCCAAAAACAAACTCTCGTCGGAAAATATTCGGTGTATGCGAGATTACCGTCCTATCCCCAACCGACTAATGTTGTTGTGATGTACGTAGTAGAAATTTGAAACGGGGGCTAAGTTTGTAAATTTCCTCGCATTTGAGACAAGCGCGCCCTGACTACATGGTTCCCCCTTTCCTCTCTACCTCCCTTTTCCCCATTCCTACTCCGTGGGCGCCAAAACACCCTCTCCACCCCACCCTCCTCCGTTCGCCGCCGTCCGCCACCCCATCCACCGCAGTCCTCCTCCACCATGTCGAAGCTGATACCCCGACGCCGCCATCCATTACAAGAGATCGACCTCTCTCATCCACGCCTTCGGACCGGGATCCTTGTATCTCGTCCTCTCACTTCATCCCCGCTATTGTCCACCTTGCCGGCGCTTCTCCTATGACCGTCTCGTCCACCGCGCCCCGCCGCCACCGTCTACCCTCCTAGATCTGCTTCCACGCCGCCGACAGTCATCGCTACCGCAACACCGTCAAATTCTCACCAGATGCATACACGGCGCCGCACCAGAGGCGGTACTCTTTTGTATCTGCTCAACTTATTTATCGCAGCAAGAAAATAGATCGCCACTGCTTTACTCTGATTTCTTGTCTTGGTTACGAAGTTGCCTTTGTCCGGTTTGCACCTCCAGATCCGCCATGGCACACTCAACACTATACTCCCAATTCTTATGGTTTTCCCCTTTTATATTCCACACTAGTTAAATCACAGTAGACTAAATTTCAAAATTGGGTCAGTCGATTTTTCAGAGCTCGCGGGAGTTCGCCGGTGCGATCCAAGGGGCTCGGGTGGTTGTGGGGCCTCGCCAAACAAAGAAAACTCGACGTGGGTGGGGGTGGGGGTGGCGGAGGAACACAGGCGATGGGGGCCAGTGGTCCGGCCGGCGGCCCGTGCGGTGTTCTGTATGGGAAGAATCACAGACGAGGAAGAAGAAGGGTTAGGAGACGTAGGATCTTCATCCAACCGCCTGAAATGGTCGAGAGACAGCTGGGAGTTGCATTCTTAATGCGCTCTGGTTCATCATGTGTGGGCACTGCGCAACCAACATTTTATTATCCAAAATCTGCTTGCTCTTCTTTACCATGTTCGATAGAGCTGTGACACAAAACGTAGGACCGACTCCAGCAGACTGTATCCATACTTCACTGGCCACACCACTAGCCACACCACACAGGACCTGCACTCTAGCAAAAGGTATACCGATTTCATTTGCCATAGCACTAGCTGTACCACAGAAAAATCCCACTCCAGCAAAAAGTACAGCAAGTTCACCGGCCGAAGACCTATCCCAACTGTAGAGACGGCCAATTCCTGCAGATTGGAACCCCATTCCATTTATTCCTAGTTTAAAATACAATGCTTTCAATGTTGTTAGGGACTACGTGCATATATTCCCATCATGGGAAGATTATTGTGAAGACAAACACCATTTTCACATCTTCCTGTCCAACTTACGTGTAAGTGCTATTATTCATGGTTATTATTTTCCTGTTTTCTACTGATTGAACACATCAATGATTTACATTACATTGTTGTAATTAGGAGAGGGTCAATCTGGATAGACATGACGAGGAAAGCTTGCTTGTGCTTTTCAAGGAAGCATTGCAGCAGTATCGGTGTTACCTGAGGAAATCACACTTTGGTGGCAAATCTATAAATGAATTTCTGGTGAAGTCTCATGTGCTAAATTTCAAAGACATTGAATGGAAAAACATTGTTATGCACTGGTCTCATTCCAAGGATGAGGTACTATCTTTGAAATCATATGACAATTTGAACTTCTACTTTTCCGCATGTGCCTTATGGATCTTGTTTGCAGGAAATCTGCTCGAAGAAGAATTCTGGTTTGAAAAGAATGACAGGATATCGCAAATATGCTGCCCGCTGCTTTGCTCTTGTTAGTACCTGTTGTCCTATATCACTGTACTTGCATACATACCTGATTCATTATGTGACAGCAGTATGCATGATAGCTTGCTTATCAATTGTTCGCTCCAAATTCTTCAGTATCCAATGCCAATGTTTTTTTAGCTCTGCATTGTTCTTGTAAGTACATGTTGTCCTTTATTAGTGTACTTATAATGATAGGTAGTTGTTCATGTACCATCACTCTGCAGCTTATTTTCCTTTGCCCTCCATTTTGTACACATCAGATCTATATTTACTCTTACCATAAGGTTGGTACTGAAGAAGTTTAGCTGTGCATTGCTCTTGGCTGTACCTTTTTCCTGTATCGCTGCACTTACATTTATAGCTACTTGGTTATGTAGCATCACTCTTCATCTTATCTTAAATATTCTCTATTTTTTTGTATATTATCACATCTATATTTACTCTTAACAAAATGTAGAATAAAGGCAATGCTTATGAAGAAGATTCTGTGGTAAACTTCTTGAATTGCCCCCCCCCCCCATCAGCGTGGACAAGGCCTTTATAGAGCCTGTCTTAACCAATAATGTAAGTTTGTCCATCTCAAGCCTTCAAACTTTGTTGTATATATTTGGTTAGGCATGACTGCAATAGCTGTTTATTTTTGGTGTTTGCATCAAATTGCATGTTTAAAGTTTATTATGTACTCCCTCCGTTCCAAAATAGATGACCCAATTTTGTACTGAAGTTAGTATAAAGTTGGGTCATCTATTTTAGAACGGAGGGAGTAGTTCATAAACAAAAGTTTGTCCTTTCTCAATTTAAGTTTTCAGTTGTACAACCAAGTTCCTTATCCATACCATGTAAATTAAAGTATACAGAGCAAGTGATCTTCTTTTGCACTGCACGTATGCTTCTGTTCTTCATCCGTAATCCAGTGGTGTGGTGAACCTACCCACTACAGCACAATGTCATATTCTGTAGTGTCTTAACTATGAACAATGTCATATCATTCTACTACTCCCTCCGTCCGAAAATACTTGTCATTGAAATGGATGTATCTAGATGTATTTTAGTTCTAGACATATCCATTTTGATGACAAGTAATTCTGGACAGAGGGAGTATTATTTAAACCTTCTCTTTATTTGCCAATCTGAAATGGGATAAATTGACAGCACACTAACCATTCATACTTATGAGTTCTTGATCTTTAATCCAGTGGTGCCGTGAAGCTGCCAACTCCTTCACAATGTCATTTCCTGCCATGTCTTGACCTGAACAATACCATATTGTGTTAATGCAATTTTAGACTGTGTCACTTTATTCATCAGTAAGAAATGTGATGAATTGTCAGCACTGATACTTTTATGTGCAAAACCTGTCATCTGTCTGCTTGTTTATCTTTCAGAGTGAGGAAGATTTAAGTGTTGAACAAGCGCATTCTCATCATCTTGCTCAGCTGCTTGGTTTTGTATATTATTTTGTTGGCGTGCTTATTTGCACTGGTGGCGATCTTTGATGCCCAGTGTATGTAATATGTTGTCTGCTTGTTCTTTATTATCATAGTGGCGAACTTTGATGCCCAGTGGATGTAATATGTTGTAATTTCTTTATTGTATAGTCTAGGTTTTTTCTTATTCACGATGCCGCAGTTATTTTACTGTCTTCGCAGTAAACCGGCCAAACTGTAAAATTACGGTACATAATCGGGTCGTCATGCAATCACGATGTAGGTTGGGCCTGAAACGTGCCTAACAGCTAACGGGCCGGCAGCAACCTGAAATGAACCCCGACCCATGATTGTGCGAATCAATTCACGGGCCTTTAACAGGCCAAAATTGTCTCGGTCCTTGTTTGGCCCAATCAGATATTGGCTGCGAGCAGGCCGGACGCAAACCGGGTCGTAGTTAGGCCCAACTATATGATGGGCATTTAACAGACCGAAATTAATATAGGTCGAAGTGTTAAATGGGTCCTTAAGAGGCCAAAACTAATGTCAGGCCGAATTACTAAGTGGGCCTCTAGCAAGTGGGCCCAAAAGCATAGTGTCCAGTTGACGGGCCGAATCCGATATGGTCCATAATTGAGCCCATAGCCTCTTAAAGGGTTGTACCTGATCTGGGCCGTAATTTGGCCCAGAACGTGGTAGACTTTTAACGGGCCTGATCTCATATGGGCCACTATTAGGCCCGGAACGTGGCAGGCCATTAATGGACCAGATCAAATATGGGCCGGCATTTGGCCCCAAACAGGGCAGCCAGTTAATAGGCCGGCCTACTAGGGCCCTCAAATTCTTGTGGGCCTACATCTGGGTTGGCCTGTTAATGTCGGCGAAATCTCATGGGCCTTTAGCCAGGCTGGCCCATTATGATCCGCAAGAATCTTGTGGGCCTTTACCTGGGCCGGCCCATTATGGCAAACAAAAATCTTGTGGGCCTTTACCTGGGTCGGCCCATTATGGCCCGTGAAATCTTGTGGGCCGTTAGCTGGGCCAGCCCATTATGGCCCGCAAAATCTCGTGGGCCTTTAGCTGGGCCGGCCCATTATGGTTCGCAAAATCTTGTGGGCCTTTAGTTGGGCCGGCACATTTAAACTTGATGGGCTGCTACGTCTCGAGCTTGCGTTGGATTTCCCCGAAGAGGAGAGGATGATGCAGCACAGTAGCGTAAGTATTTCCCTCAGTTTTTGAGAACCAATGTATCAATCCAGTAGGAGACCACGCGCAAGTCCCTCGTACCTGCACAAAACGATAGCTACTCGCAACCAACACTTAGGGGTTGTCAATCCCTTCACGGTCACTTATGAGGGTGAGATCTGATACAGATAATATTTTTGGTATTTTTGGTATAAAGATGCATAGTAAAAAGTAAAAGCAAAAGCAAGTAAATAAAGTGATGGAGATTGATATGATGAGAATAGACCCGGGGGCCATAGGTTTCACTAGTGGCTTCTCTCAAGAGCATAAGTATTCTATGGTGGGTGAACAAATTACTGTTGAGCAATTGACATAATTGAGCATAGTTATGAGGTTATCTAGGCAATGATCATGTATATAGGCATCACGTCCGTGACAAGTAGACCGAAACGATTCTACATCTACTACTATTACTCCACTCATCGACCGCTATCCAGCATGCATCTAGAATATTAAGTTAAAAACAGAGTAACGCCTTAAGCAAGATGACATGATGTAGAGGAATAAATTCATGCAATATGATAAATACCCCATCTTGTTATCCTTGGTGGCAACAATACAATAAGTGCCTTGCAACCCTTTCTGTCACTGGGTAAGGTCACCGCAAGATTGAACCCAAAGCTAAGCACTTCTCCCATTGCAAGAACTACCAATCTAGTTGGCCAAACCAAACGGATAATTCGAAGAGACTTGCAAAGATAACTCAATCATACATAAAAGAATTCAGAGAAGAATCAAATATTTTCCCTAGATAAGCTGGATCATAAACCCACAATTCATCGGTCTCAACAAACACACCGCAAAAAAGAAGATTACATCAAATAGATCTCCACGAGAGAGGGGGAGAACATTGTATTGAGATCCAAAAAGAGAGAAGAAGCCATCTAGCTACTAACTATGGACCCGAAGGTCTGAAGTAAACTAGTCACACTTCATTGGAGGGGCTATGGTGATGATGTAGAAGCCCTCTGTGGTAAATACCCCCTCCGGCGGAGCTCCGGAACAGGCCCCAAGATGGGATCTCGCGGATACAGAAAGTTGCAGTGGTGGAATTAGGTTTTTGGCTCCGTCCCTGATCTGTTGGGGGTACGTAGGTATATATAGGAGGAAGGAGTACGTCGGTGGAGCGTCAGGGGGCCCACGAGGCAGGGGAGCGCGCCCAGGGGGGAGGGAGCGCCCCCCACCCTCGTGACTGCCTCTGGCACTTCTTGGAGTAGGGTCCAAGTCTCCTAGATCACGTTCGGTGAGAAGATCATGTTTCTGAAGGTTTCATTCCGTTTGGACTCCGTTTGATATTCCGTTTCTTCGAAACACTGAAATAGGCAAAAAAACAGCAATTCTGGGCTGGGCCTCCGGTTAATAGGTTAGTCCCAAAAATAATATAAAAGTGGAAAATAAAGCCCATTATAGTCCAAAACAATAGATAAAGTAGCATGGAGCAATCAAAAATTATAGATACGTTGGAGACGTATCAGGCATCCCCAAGCTTAATTCCTGCTCGTCCTCAAGTAGGTAAATGATAAAAAGAGAATTTTTGATGCAGAGTGATACTTTGGTATAATTTCAATGCAAATCTTCTTAATTGTGATATGAATATTCAGATCCTAAAGATTCAAGACAAAAGTTCATATTGACATAAAAATAATAATACTACAAGCACACTAATCAAAATAATTATGTCATCTCAAAATAACATGCCAAAGAAAGTTCATCCCTACAAAATCATATAGTTAGGCTATGCTTCATTTTCGTCACACAAAGATGTTCCCAACTTCTATACCCCCGATGACAAGCCAAGCAATTGTTTCATACTTAAATAATCTCAAACTTTTTCAACCTTCACGCAATACATGAGCGTGAGCCATGGATATAGCACCATGGGTGGAATAGAATATGATGATGGGGATTGTGTGGAGAAGACAAAAAAGAGAAAGTCTCACATTGACGAGGATAATCAACGGGCTATGGAGATGCCCATCAATTGATGTCAACATGAGGAGTAGGGATTGCCATGCAACGGATGCACTAGAGCTATGAATGCTCAACAAAAGAAAACTAGTGGGTGTGTATCCAACTTGCTTGCTCATGAAGACCTAGGGCATTTGAGGAAGCCCATCGTAGGAATATACAAGCCAAGTTCTATAATAAAAAATTCCCACTAGTATGAAAAAGATAACTTATGAGACTCACTATATCAAAAACATGGTGCTACTTTCAAGCACAATATATGAGACTCACTACATGAAGAACGAGGTGCTACTTTGAAGCACAAAATATGAGACTCGCTACATGAAGAACATGGTGCTACTTTGAAGCACAAGTGTGGAAAAAGAGATAGTAGCATTGCCCTTTTTTTTGGGCCTTCCTTTTTTTTATTTTGGCCCTTCTCTTTTTTTATTTGGGCAATGCTCTAATAATGATGATCATTACACTTCTATTGATTACAACATGAGGATTACAACTCGAAACTAGAACAAGGTATGACTCTATATGAATGCCTTCAGCGGTGTACCGGGATGGTGCAATGAATCAAGAGTGACATGTATGAAAAATAATGCATGGTGGCTTTGCCACAAATACGATGTCAACTACATGATCATGTAATGGCAATATGACAAAAGTAATGTATGTCATAATAAAAATGAACGGAATGGTGGAAAGTTGCATGGCAATATATCTCGGAATGGCTATGGAAATGCCATAATAGGTAGGTATGGTGGCTGTTTTGAGGAAGATATAGGGAGGTTTATGTGTGATAGAGCGTATCGTATCACGGAGTTTGGATGCACCGGAGAAGTTTGCGCCAACTCTCAATGTGAGAAAGGGCAATGCACGGTATCGAAGAGGCTAGCAATGGTGGAAAGGTAAAAGTGTGTATAATCCATGGACTCAACATTAGTCAAAAGAACTCATATACTTATTGCAAAAATTTAGAGGTCATCAAAAAGCAAGTACTACGCGCATGCTCCTAAAGGGATAGATTGGTAGGAAAAGACCATCGCTCGTCCCCGACCGCCACTCATAAGGATGCACAAGCCAGGTACACTTCATGCTTCAAATTTGTTACACAACTTTAACCATACGTGCATGCCACGGGATTTACCAACTTCAACACAAGCATTTCTCAAATTCACAACTACTCAACTAGCATGACTTTGATATTATTACCTCCATATCTCAAAACAATTATCAAGCATCAAACTTATCTTAGTATTCAACGCACTCAAAAGAAAGTTTCACATATCTTGAACACCAAGTATATTATCATTAAGAAAATTACCATGCTATTAACGACTCTCAAAATAATCTAAGTGAAGTATGAGAGATCAAGTTTCTTTAAAACAAATCCACCACCGTGCTCTAAAGATCTAAGTGAAACAGAGCAAAAATTATCACGCTCAAAAAGATATAACTGAAGCACTATGAGCAAACTATCAAGCTCAAAAGATATAAGTGAAGCACATAGAGTATTCTATCAAATTCCAAATCATATATGGCTCTCTCAAAAGGTGTGTATAGCAAGGATGATTGTGATATACTAACAAGCAAAGACTCAAATAATACAAGACGCTCCAAGCAAAACACATATCATGTTGGTGAATAAAAATATAGCTCCAAGTAAATTACCGATGGAAGTGGACGAAAGAGGGGATGCCTTCCGGGGCATCCCCAAGCTTTGACTTTTTGGTGTCCTTTGATTATCTTGGGGGTGCCATGGGAATCCCCAAGCTTAGGCTCTTTCCACTCCTTGTTCCATAATCCATCAAAAGAATTCACCCAAAACTTGAAAACTTCACAACACAAAACTCAATAGAAATCTCGTGAGCTCCGTTGGAGAAAGAAAACAAAAGACTACTTTAAGGTACTGTAATGAACTCATTCTTCATTTATATTGGTGTTAAATCTACTATATTCCAACCTTCCTATGGATTGTAAACTATTTACTAACCATAGATTCATCAAAATAAGCAAACAACACACGCAAAACAGAATCTGTCAAAAACAGAACAGTCTGTAGTAATCTGTAACTAACGCAAACTTCTGGAACTCTAAAAATTCTACCAAAATAGGACGTACTGGAAAATTTGTTTATTGATCAGAAGCAAAACGAATCAACACAAAATCACGTTCCTGTGATTTATTGAATTTTTTCTCGTGAGCGCAAAGTTTCTGTTTTTCAGCAGAATCAAATCAACTATCATCATAGCTTATCCTATAGGTTCTACTTGGCACAAACACTAATTAAAACATAAAACCACATCTAAAAAGAGGCTAGATGGACTATTTATTCCTAAACAGAACCAAAAACAAAAAACACAAAATAAAATTGGGTTGCCTCCCAACAAGCGCTATCGTTTAACGCCCCTAGCTAGGCATAAAAGCAAGGATAGATCTAGGTATTACTATCTTTAATTTTCAATTTTCAGCGGAGTCATGCTCGAATCCGGGTGGTTCTTGCCGCTTCCCTTCATACTCGGAAATTTTTAGATCTAAAGAATCCAACCGCTTATTACAAAGAGTAATCAACATATTCATGCGGTGAAGATTTCCGCTAACACTTTTAAGAGGCTCAAGAGACTTTTCTAAAAATTTTGTTACTTCGCAAATCTTCTCAAACACTTGGGTTTCTTCCTGAGTAGGATGAGATCCTCCCTTTTGGGGTAGTGTTCCCACTATTCCCTCTATAATTTCATGCGCAATACTGGGATCAATTTCAATAAAATTTCCCTTGGCAATGCAATCCAAGAGTTGTCTATGCGTCATATTTAACCCAACATAAAAATTGCGAAGAAGATTCTAAAGTTCACCTCTAGGGTGAACTTACGATAAGATTCCATCATCCTATACCAAGCATCTTTTAATTTTCTCCTTGCCGTTGCTTGAGGTGAAGAACATCAAACTCGGGAGACATAGGAGCGGATAAGGAATTCGACATAGCGACAAGCAAGCAAACTAACACACGAGCAAACAAAAGACGAAGGGAAAAAGAGGAGGAGATTGGGAAAGAGAGGGAGAATAAAACGGCAAAGGTGAAGTGGGGGAGAGGAAAACGAGAGGCAAATGGCAAATAATGTAATGCGAGAGATAGGGATTGTGATGGGTACTTGGTATGTTGACTTTTGCGTAAGCCTCCCCGGCAACAGCGCCAGAAATTCTCCTTGCTATGTCTCGAGCTTGCGTTGGATTTCCTCGAAGAGGAGAGGATGATGCATCATAGTAGCGTAAGTATTTCCCTCAGTTTTTGAGAACCAAGGTATCAATCTAGTAGGAGACCACGCGCAAGTCCCTCGTACCTACACAAAACGATAGCTACTCGCAGCCAACGCTTAGGGGTTGTCAATCCCTTCACGGTCACTTACGAGGGTGAGATCTGATAGAGATAATATTTTTGGTATTTTTGGTATAAATATGCAAAGTAAAAAGTAAAAGCAAAAGCAAGTAAATAAAGTGATGGAGATTGATATGATGAGAATAGACCCGGGGGCCATAGGTTTCACTAGTGGCTTCTCTCAAGAGCATAGTTATGAGGTTATTCTATGGTGGGTGAACAAATTACTGTTGAGCAATTGACAGAATTGAGCATAGTTATGAGGTTATCTAGGCAATGATCATGTATATAGGAATCACGTCTGTGACAAGTAGACCGAAACGATTCTACATCTACTACTATTACTCCACTCATCGACAGCTATCCGGCATGCATCTAGAGTATTAAGTTAAAAACAGAGTAACGCCTTAAGCAAGATGACATGATGTAGAGGAATAAATTCATGCAATATGATAAATACCCCATCTTGTTATCCTCGATGGCAACAATACAATACGTGCCTTGCAACCCTTTCTGTCACTGGGTAAGGTCACCGCAAGATTGAACCCAAAGCTAAGCACTTCTCCCATTGCAAGAACTACCAATCTAGTTGGCCAAACCAAACGGATAATTCGAAGAGACTTGCAAAGATAACTCAATCATACATAAAAGAATTCAGAGAAGAATCAAATATTTTCCATAGATAAGCTGGATCATAAACCCACAATTCATCGGTCTCAACAAACACACCGCAAAAAAGAAGATTACATCGAATAGATCTCCACGAGAGAGGGGGAGAACATTGTATTGAGATCCAAAAAGAGAGGAGAAGCCATCTAGCTACTAACTATGGACCCGAAGGTCTGAAGTAAACTACTCACAATTCATCGGATGGGCTATGGTGATGATGTAGAAGCCCTCCATGGTAGATGCCCCCTCTGGCGGAGCTCCGGACCAGGCCCCAAGATGGGATCTCGCGGATACAGAAAGTTGTGGCGGTGGAATTAGGTTTTTGGCTCCGTCTCCGATCTGTTGGGGGTACGTAGGTATATGTAGGAGGAAGGAGTACGTCGGTGGAGCGTCAGGGGGCCCAGGAGGCAGGGGCACCCCCCCCCACCCTCGTGACCGCCTCTGGCACTTCTTGGAGTAGGGTCCAAGTCTCTTGGATCACGTTCGGTGAGAAGATCATGTTTCCGAAGGTTTCATTCCGTTTGGACTCCATTTGATATTCCGTTTCTTCGAAACACTGAAATAGGCAAAAAAAAACAGCAATTTTGGGCTGGGCCTCCGGTTAATAGTTAGTCCCAAAAATAATATAAAAGTGGAAAATAAAGCCCATTATAGTCCAAAACAATAGATAAAGTAGCATGGAGCAATCAAAAATTATAGATACGTTGGAGACGTATCATGGGCCGGTCCACGTGTCAACATATCATAGGCGCGTCTCGCCCATTGGATGAGTGACACCAGTGCCAGCGCGGACCTGACACGTGTCTCCTCCAGCCAATGATGATTTTACACGTGGAAAATCCCCATTGGTCGGGGCTGTTAACGGGTTATTGGATCCAAAACCCGACCCGATAGCTTAACGGCGTTCCGTTACGCTGGATGCCACGTGTCGGTCACCCTTGACGAAAGCACTTCTGTGACGCGCGATTTATCGTCATGGAAGTGGACACTTCTGTGATGATAATTTTGGTAATGTCATCGAACACTTCTACGACAACACAGGTATGACTATCTTGATTTTGTCATAAATTTGTCATGGATGTACATGCATGACAAAGAACGCGACCTACTGTGACAAACACGTATCATCACGGAAGTGTATGTTTTTGTAGTGTTTTGTTATGGATGAGAAAGCTGCTAGAGCTATCTTTGCTTGCAAAGATAGATATGATCTTAAAAAGTTATTAGCCAAATGGAAGCAGCAATCTCTTAATGCTAGAATGAAACCTGACCCTGCTTTTGCTACTTCACCTATCTGTGTTACTGATAAGGATTATGAATTCTCTGTTGATCCTGAGATTATTACTTTAGTTGAATCTGATCCTTTTTATGGCCTTGAATCTAAAACTGTTGTGGCACATCTTACCAAGTTGAATGATATAACCACCCTGTTTACTAATGATGAGAAGTCTCGCTATTATTATATCCTTAAGATATTTCCGTTCTCATTAAAGGGTGATGCTAAGACTTGCTTTAATTCTCTTGCTCCTGGTTGTGTGCGTAGTCCCCAGGATATGATTTATTACTTCTCTACTAAGTATTTCCCTACTCATAAGAAACAAGCTGCCTTGCGGGGAATATATAATTTTGTGCAAATCAAAGAAGAGAGTCTCCCACAAGCTTGGGGGAGGCTTATCTGATTAATTAATGCTTTGCCTGATCATCCTCTTAAGAAAAATGAAATACTTGATATCTTTCATAATGGACTAACCGATGCTTCCAAGGACTACTTGGATAGTTGTGCTGGTTGTGTTTTCAGGGAAAGAACAGTCGACGAAGCTGAATTACTATTGAATAAATGTTGACTAATGAGAATAATTGGACACTTCCTAAGCCAATTCCTGAGGCAACTCCTGAAGCAATTGAGCCAACTCCTGAGCCTATTCCTAAACCCACTCCAAAGAAGAGAGGTGTTTTATTTCTCAGTCCTGAAGATATGCAAGAGGCAAAGAAAACAATGAAAGAAAAAGGTATTAAAGCCGAAGATGTTAAGAATTTACCACCTATTGAAGAAATACATGGTCTTAATATACCACCTGTCGAAGAAACATATTGTCTTGATAACCCGACACAGGTAGTAAAGGTAAATTCTCTCTATAGATATGATAAAGTTGAAATTCCCTCTACTAAATTTCATAGCCCATGCTTAGATGAATTTGATCACTTTATGTCTACACAAGAAATTTTTAATGCTTATGTTGGTAGAGAATTAAAGAATAATGCTTTCGAGATAGGACGCTTGAGTGATTATATGGCTAGAGTTAAAGGTGAACTTAAACTCATTAGCAAATATGCTTCTATGGTTGCTACTTGATGTCTACTACACAACCTTCTTCTTGTATACGTTGTTGGGCCTGCAAGTGCACAGGTTTGTAGGACAGTAGCAAATTTCCCTCAAGTGGATGACCTAAGGTTTATCAATCCGTAGGAGGCGTAGGATGAAGATGGTCTCTCTCAAACAACCCTGCAACCAAATAACAAAGAGTCTCTTGTGTCCCCAACACACCCAATACAATGGTAATTTGTATAGGTGCACGAGTTCGGCGAAGAGATGGATATACAAGTGCAAAATAGATAATAGATAAAGGTATTTGTAATCTGAAATTATAAAAACAGAAGGTAGCGAGCGGTAAAAGTGAGTATAAACGGTATTGCAATGATAGGTCATATAACAATGCCTCAACATGCAACAAAGAGTCACTCCAAAGACACTAATAGCACAGAACAAACGAAGAGATTATGGTAGGGTACGAAACCACCTCAAAGTTATTCTTTCGGATGGATCTATAAAAGAGTTCGTACTAAAATAACACCTTAAGACACAAATCAACCAAAACCCTAATGTCACCTAGATACTCCATTGTCACCTCAAGTATCCGTGGGCATGATTATACGATATGCGTCACACAATCTCAGATTCATCCAACCAACATAAAAGTACTTCAAAGAGTTCCCCAAAGCTACTACCGGAGAGTCAAGAACGTGTGCCAACCCCTATGCATAGGTTCCCAATGTCACGAAACCCGCAAGTTGATCACCAAAACATACATCAAGTGGATCAATAGAATAACCCATTGTCAGCACGGTTATCCCACGCAAGACATACATCAAGTGTTCTCATAAAAGACTCAATCCGATAAGATAACTTCAAAGGGGAAACTCAATTCATCACAAGAGAGTAGAGGGGGAGAAACATCATAAGATCCAACTACAATAGCAAAGCTCGGGATACATCAAGATCGTGGCATAGAGGGAACACGAGAGAGAACACGATAGAGAGATCAAACACATAGCTACTGGTACATACCCTCAGCCCCGAGGGTGAACTACTCCCTCCTCATCATGGAGCGCGTCGGGATGATGAAGATGGCCATCGGTGAAGGACCCCCCCTCCGGCAGGGTGCCGGGAAGGGCTCCCGAGAGGTTTTTGGTGGCTACAGAGGCTTGCGGCGGTGGAACTCCCAATCTATCTTCGTTTTTGGAAGTTTTAGGGTATGTAGGTATATATGGGTGCAAGGGGTACGTCGGTGGAGCGAAGGGGGGGGGACGAGGCAGGGGGCGCCCCCCACCCTCGTGGGCACCTCCCTTCGTCCCTGACGTGCACTCCAAGTCCATTGGGTGGCTTTCCTTCCAAAAATAACTTCTCCAGTTGATTTCGTTCCGTTTCGACTCTGTCTGATATTCCTTTTCTTCGAAATACTGAAACAGGCAATAAAACAGCAATATGGGCTGGGCCTCTGGTTAATAGGTTAGTCCCAAAAGTAATATAAAAGTGTATAATAAGGCCCATAATCATTCAAAACAGATAATATAATAGCATGAATGCTTCATAAATTATAGATATGTTGGAGACGTATCAGCATCCCCAAGCTTAATTCCTACTCGTCCTCGAGTAGGTAAATGATAAAAACAGAATTTATGAAGTGTGAATGCTAGAAGGTGCACAAGTTTGATCAATGATAATTTCAATCACCTTTACTAGCATCATTATATGTCATAACAGTAGTTCATCTCATAATACTTTTCACGAACTACTAACAAGAAATTCACATGTTAAAGCATAGACCATAAACTTTCTTGAAAACTAGCAAACTTCATTCTTAGTCATCAAACAATTGCAATTCATCTTACTTTCAGGAAGAGTCTATGCCAGAGCTTTGATTTAGCAAATTTCACATACTCAACTATCATATAGTCTTCTACAATTGCTAACACTCACGCAATACTTGTGGTTATGAAGTTTTAATCAGACACAGAGAAAGATTGGGGCTTATAATGTTGCCTCCAAATGTATTCACCTTTGGGTGATGTCAACAATAATAGTTCATGCTAACATACATCCAATTGGATATATATATTAGGATCACCCCACCTAGAAGTGCTTGCCAAAGGATAAAATGAAAAAGGGAAAGGTGAAGAACACCTTGACTCTTGCATAAAGTAAAAGATAGGCCCTTCGCAGAGGGAAGCAGGGATTTGCAGAGGTGCCAGAGCTCGATTTTAAAATAGAGATAAATAATTTTGAGAGGTATGATCTCATTGTCAACATAACAACCAAGAGTTACCAATATCTTCCATACTACATACATTATAGGCGGTTCCCACGCAGAATGGTAAAAGTTTATACTCCCCCAACCACCAACAAGCATCAATCCATGGCTTGCTCGAAACAACGAGTGCCTCCAACTAACAACAATTCTGGGGGAGTTTTGTTTAATTATTTTGATTTGATTTTGATCTTTTTGATCATGGGACTGGGCATCCCGGTTACCGCCACTTTCTCGTGAATGAGGAGTGGAGTCCACTCCTCTTGAGAATAACCCACCTAGCATGGAAGACACTGACAGCCCCTAGTTGCTATATGAGCAATTCAGGCATACAAAATAGATTATAATTTGAAGGTTTAGAGTTTGGCACATGCAAATTTACTTGGAACGGCAGGTAAATACCGCATATAGGTAGGTATGGTGGACACTCATGGCAAAACTGGGTTTAACGATATTGGATGCACAAGCAGTATTCCCGCTTAGTACAGATATTTAGGCTAGCAAGGGGAGAAAGGCAAGCTCAACATGTTTGAATGATCCATGACAATATACTTTAACTGAGATGTGAGAAATAACCCATTACGTTGTCTTCCTTGTCCAACATCAACTCTTTAGCATGTCATACTTAATGAGTGCTCACAATTATAAAAGATGTCTATGATAATATATTTATATGTGAAATCTCTCTTCCTTCAATATTCTTTCATGAATTGTTCAAATGACCAATACAATGCTTGCTAACCGTCAATAAATTTACAACCTCTACTTCTTAGATGTGAAGTCATTACTCCCCAAGGAATAAGCAAATGAGGCATATATAATTTCAGATTTATGACAATCAATTCATTCAACAATTTACTCATAGGATATAAGTGAAGCACACGAGTAAATGAAAAACTACTCCAAAAAGATATAAGTGAAGATCAAAGAGTAGCTAAATAATTATGCAACTATGCAAAGACTCTCTCTCATTAAAGAATTTCAGATCTTGGTATCTTATTCAAACAACAAGCAAAACAAAATAAAATGATATTGCAAGGATAGCACAACTCAAGTGAAGAAGCAAAAACTTAGGCTCAACCGATACTAACCGATAGTTGTTGAAGAAGAAAGGTGGGATGCCTACCGGGGCATCCCCAAGCTTAGATGCTTGAGACTTCTTGAAATATTATCTTGGGGTGCCTTGGGCATCCCCAATCTTGAGCTTTTGTGTCTCCTTAATTCCTTTCATGTCACGGTTTCTCTTTTTATCAAAAGCTTCATTCACAACAAACTCAACAAGAACTCGTGAGATAGGTTAGTATAAACCAGTGCAAAACCATGTCATCTTCTACTGTAAAAAATCACTAACATTATTATTCAACATTGAATACTAAATGTATCTGCATATTTAATACTCATATCCTCAAATAGAATCATTAAACAAGCAAACATATGCAAACAATGCAACCATAACAGCAATCTGCAAAACAGTACAGTCTGTAAAGAATGCAAGCGTATCAATACTTCCCTCACTCCAAAAATTATGAACTAAAATTCCCACTGTAATAAATTTATCAGAGATTAATATGTAAAGAGATTCAATGTTATACCATTCCCTGACTTTTCTAGGGAATTTTTGCAACAGCGGTAAACTTTCTGTTTTCAAACAGCAACATGTATACTAGCAAAATAAGCATGGCAAAGGCTATCCTTGACTTTTTTATTGAAACTAAAGATGTAAAACATTA
This sequence comes from Triticum dicoccoides, assembly GCF_002162155.2. Classification (NCBI taxonomy): domain Eukaryota; kingdom Viridiplantae; phylum Streptophyta; class Magnoliopsida; order Poales; family Poaceae; genus Triticum; species Triticum dicoccoides. Next base: position 780,342,240 of record NC_041383.1, read on the forward strand.
ATCTAGCTAACATCAAGAAAATACTAACAAGATAAAATGACGCTCCAAGCAAAACACATATCATGTGGCGAATAAAAATATAGCTCCAAGTAAAGTTACCGATGAACGAAGACGAAAGAGGGGATGCCTTCCGGGGCATCCCCAAGCTTAGTTGCTTGGTTGTCCTTGAATATTACCTTGGGGTGCCTTGGGCATCCCCAAGCTTAGGCTCTTGCCACTCCTTATTCTATAGTCCATCGAATCTTTACCCAAAACTTGAAAACTTCAACCACACAAAACTCAAAACAAAACTCGTAAGCTCCGTTAGTATAAGAAAATAAAACCACCACTTAGGTACTGTAATGAACTCATTATATATTCATATTGGTGTAATATCTACTGTATTCTAACTTCTCTATGGTTCATACCACTTAATAATAGCCATAGATGCATTAAAATAAGCAAACAACACATAGAAAACAGAATCTGTCAAAAACAGAACTGTCTGTAGTAATCTGTATAAAACGTATACTTCTGAACCCCAAAAATTATGAAATAAATTTATTGACCTGAGAAATTTGTCTATTAATCATCTTCAAAAAGAATCAACCAAAAATCGCTCTCCAGTAAAAAATGGCAGCTAATCTCGTGAGTGCTAAAGTTTCTGTTTTTCACAGCAAGATCACATAAACTTCACCCAAGTCTTCCCAAAGGTTCTACTTGGCATTTTATTGAAACAAAAGATATAAAACATGATTACTACAGTAGCATAATCATGTGGATACACAAAAACAGTAAGGGTAAATATTGGGCTGTCTCCCAACAAGCGCTTTTCTTTAATGCCTTTCTAGCTAGGCATGATGATGACAATGATGCTCACATAAAAGACAAGAATTGAAACATAACGGGAGCATCATGAAGCATATGACTAGCACATTTAAGTCTAACCCACTTCCTATACATAGGGATTTTGTGAGCAAACAACTTATGGGAACAATAATCAACTAGCATAGGAAGGTAAAACAAGTATAGCTTCAAAAAATTTAACACATAGAGAGGAAACTTGATATTATTGCAATTCCTACAAGCATATGTTCCTCCCTCATAAAAATTTCAGTAGCATCATGAATGAATTCAACAATATAACCAGCACCTAAAGCATTCTTTTCATGATCTACAAGCATAGAAATTTACTACTCTCCACATAAGCAAGATTCTTCTCATGAATAATAGTGGGAGCAAACTCAACAAAATAACTATCATATGATTGAAAATTAAGATCAAGATGTCAAGTTTCATGGTTATCATTATTATTTAAAGCATACTTGTCATCACAATAATCATCATAGATAGGAGGCATTCTTTCATCATAGTAATTTTGCTCATCAAAGCTTGGGGGACAAAAAATATCATCTCCATCAAACATAGCTTCCCCAAGCTTGTGGCTTTGCATATCATTAGCATCATGGATATTCAAGGAATTCATACTAATAACATTGAAATCATGCTCATCATTCAAAGATTTAGTGCAAAACATTTTATAGATTTCTTCTTCTAGCACTTGAGCACAATTTTCCTTACCATCATTCTCACAAAAGATATTAAAAAGATGAAGCGTATGAGACAAACTCAATTCCATTTTTGTAGTTTTCTTTTGTATACTAAACTAGTGATAAAACAAGAAACAAAAAGATTCGATTGCACGATCTAAAGATATACCTTCAAGCGCTAACCTCCCCGGCAACGGCGCCAGAAAAGAGCTTGATGTCTATTACACAACCTTCTTCTTGTAGACGTTGTTGGGCCTGCAAGTGCACAGGTTTGTAGGACAGTAGCAAATTTCCCTCAAGTGGATGACCTAAGGTTTATCAATCCATAGGAGGCGTAGGATGAAGATGGTCTCTCTCAAACAACCCTGCAACCAAATAACGAAGAGTCTCTTGTGTCCCCAACACACCCAATACAATGGTAATTTGTATAGGTGCACTAGTTCGGCGAAGAGATGGTGATACAAGTGCAAAATAGATAATAGATAAAGGTATTTGTAATCTGAAATTATAAAAACAGCAAGGTAGCGAGCGGTAAAAGTGAGCATAAACGGTATTGCAATGATAGGAAACAAGGCCTAGGGTTCATACTTTCACTAGTGCAAGTTCTCTCAACAATAATAACACAGATAGATCATATAACAAGCCCTCAACATGCAAAGAGTCAGTCCAAAGTCACTAATAGCGGAGAACAAACGTAGAGATTATGGTAGGGTACGAAACCACCTCAAAGTTATTCTTTCGGATCGATCTACAAAAGAGTTCGTACTAAAATAACACCTTAAGACACAAATCAACCAAAACCCTAATGTCACCTAGATACTCCATTGTCACCTCAAGTATCCGTGGGCATGATTATACGATATGCGTCACACAATCTCAGATTCATCCAAGCAACATAAAAGTACTTCAAAGAGTGCCCCAAAGCTACTACCGGAGAGTCAAGAATGTGTGCCAACCCCTATGCATAGGTTCCCAATGTCACGAAACCCACAAGTTGATCACCAAAACATACATCAAGTGGATCAATAGGATAACCCATCGTCAGCACGGTTATCCCACGCAAGACATACATCAAGTGTTCTCATAAAAGACTCAATCCGATAAGATAACTTCAAAGGGGAAACTCGATTCATCACAAGATAGTAGAGGGGGAGAAACATCATAAGATCCAACTACAATAGCAAAGCTCGGGATACATCAAGATCGTGCCATAGAGGGAACACGAGAGAGAACGCGAGAGAGAGATCAAACACATAGCTACTGGTACATACCCTCAGCCCTGAGGGTGAACTACTCCCTCCTCGTCATGGAGAGCGCCGGGATGATTAAGATGGCCACCGGTGAAGGATCCCCCCTCCGGCAGGGTGCCGGGAAGGGATCCCGAGAGGTTTTTGGTGGCTACAGAGGCTTGCAGCGGCGGAACTCCCGATCTATATTCTTTTTTGGAAGTTTTAGGGTACGTAGGTATATATGGGTGCAAGGGGTATGTCGGTGGACCGAAGGGGGGGCCACGAGGCAGGGGGCGCGCCCCCCACCCTCGTGGACACCTCCCTTCTTCCCTGACGTGCACTCCAAGTCCATCGGGTGGCTTTCCTTCCAAAAATAACTTCTCCAGTTGATTTCGTTCCGTTTCGAGTCTGTCTGATATTCCTTTTCTTCGAAATACAGAAACAGGCAATAAAACAGCAATATGGACTGGGCCTCCGGCTAATAGGTTAGTCCCAAAAGTAATATAAAAGTGTATAATAAGGCCCATAATCTTTCAAAACAGATAATATAATAGCATGAATGCTTCATAAATTATAGATACATTGGAGACATATCACTACTCAAGCTGAGCAAGTACTTAAAGCTCAAAATGATTTGCTTAATGAATTAAATAATAAACCTGACCTTGCTGTTAGAGAGGCTACTAGAACGAGTAAAATGACTCAGGAACCTTTGTATCCTAAAGGCCACCCTAAGAGAATCGAGCAGGATTCTCAAAGAAATAATTTAGAGGCTCCTAGTTCTTCCAAAAAGAAGAAAAAGAAAATGATAGGACTTTGCATGCTTCTAGTGAACCTGTTGTAGACACACCTGAGAATCCCAATGATATTTTTATTTCTGATGCTGAAACTCAATCAGGTGACGAACATGAACCTAGTGATAATTTTCATGTTGATGCTCAACCTAGCAAAAATAATGAAGTAGAAATTGAACCTGTTGTTAATCTTGATAACCCACAATCAAAGAATCAATGTTATGATAAGACAGATTTTGTTGCTAGGAAGCACGGTAAAGAAAGAGAACCATGGGTTCAGAAACCCATTCCCTTTCCTCCTAAACCACCCAAGACAAACGATGATGATGATTTTGAGCGCTTTGCTGAAATGATTAGACCTATCTTCTTACGTATGCGCTTAACTGATATGCTTAAATTAAATCCCTATGCTAAGTATATGAAGGATATCATTACAAATAAAAGAAAGATATCAGAAGCTGAAATTTCCACCATGCTACTAATTACACTTTTAAGGGTGGAATACGAAAGAAACTTGGAAACCCAGGGGTACCAACCATACCATGCTCCATTAAAAGAAATTATGTTAAAACTGCTTTATGTGATCTTGGAGCCGGTGTTAATGTTATGCCTCTCTCTTTATATCGTAGACTTGACTTGAATAAGTTGACATCTACTGAAATATCTTTGCAAATGGCTGATAAATCAACTGCTATACCTGTCGATATTTGTGAGGATGTGCCTGTTGTGGTTGCAAACGTCACTATCTTAACGGACTTTGTTATTCTTGATATTCCCGAGGACGATATTATGTCGATTATCCTTGGTAGAACCTTTTTGAATACTGTAGGGGCTGTTATTGATTGCAACAAAGGAAATGTCACTTTTCATGTTAATGGTAATGAGCATATGGTACACTTTCCGAGGAAACAATCTCAAGTTCATAGCATCAATTCTATTGGAAAAGTTCCGACTATTATTATTGGAGGTTTTGAATTTCCTCTTCCTATTGTCAAGAAAAAGTATGATATTCTTATTGTTGGGGATGTTCATATCCCCGTTGAGGTAACTTACTGTTATTCGAAATTTCTCCGGTTCGGTGTTATTCGGAATGAGTTAGTTAACAAGACTTGATCAACCTTGTTAGTGGATTCATTTTGAAGATCATGAGATGGATGAAACTACAAGGCACAACCTTCTGTACCCTCTTTTTACTTTCTATTATTTAGAATAAAATAAAATAAAATAATATTATCCGACTATTTTCTGAATTATCCGTGCAATAAAATATATCCCGAAAATAAAAGTGCTCCAAATGCCCTCCAAATTTAGTATGATTTTTTATGGATTATTTGAGGATTTTAGGCACTGAAAACACTACAGAGGGGGAAAGAACCTGGCCGCGAGGGTGGAGGGCACGCCCACACCCCCTGGGCGCGTCCCCCTGTCTCGTGGGCCCATGGTGGCCCCCCTCCACTTATTCCTGCACCCACACACTCCATCTTCTTCCCAAAAAAATCCCCATCAAGCTCAAGCACGAGTTCTAGCTCATTTTCCTACGATTTTCGATCTCCTTGCTCAAAGCTCCATTCACAAAACTGCTTTGGGAGATTGTTGCTTCGTATGTGACTCCTCCATTGGTCCAATTAGTTTTTGTTCTAGTGCTTTATTCATTGCAAATTTTTGCTGCATAGGTGACCCTGTTCTTGAGCTTGCATGTTAAATTTATGAGGTCCCAAGTAATTCTAGTGCATGATATAGGCTCTGGGAACTTGTAGGAGTAGTTTCTACCAAGATTGTTTAGATCCACTTTTGTTTTGAAGTTACTAAAATTTCAGAAATTTTTTAGAAAAAGAAATATGTCTAGGAGAATGTATCAAGGTGGTTCCTCAATAAAGAAAGGAGCCAGGCTTGCTATGCGTGAGCAATACGATGAACTACTGAGGGACGCAGAAGTGCGAGCTTGTGAGTGGCCATTAGACGATTTTATGGTCAAGGCAGGCTTTAAGGAGGAATTTGACGCATATGTGTGTAATGCCGATCTTGAGGACTTCTTACAAGATAAGTGTCCTCAGTACTATCTATTGACTGATTCATTTTTGAGAAGGTTTAAATATAAATGTTCACGTAATTATTAGAGTGTCCTGTTTGATATTTATGATAGATCTTATACCACGGACTTAGAGGATTTTACAACTGCTTGCAAACTTCCACTGTGGGGCAATGTTAATGATCCCCACAAATCTGAATTTAGAGACTTTCTTGCTAGTATTACTGTGGGAGAATCTAGGGATATAGCACAAGCTACCATAGGGAGCATTCACTTTCCTACTATACATTATTTTGCTCTCTTTATTGGTAGATGCATTAACGGTAAAGATGAAGCTTGTCATATGTGTGTCCCGGATCTTTGTGTCCTCAAGAGTGCCGTGTTAGGTTATAAAGATTATAACTTGGGGGGCAATAGTTGCACGTAGGTTTCATAATAATGGTAGGGCTGGAGATTTATTTGGAGGAATTTATGCAACCCGTGTGGCTAATTATCTTGGTATAGCCCCACGAGCGGGGGATGTGGTGTTGCCTCCTGCTTATTTGGATTATGACGCTATGGTCAAACATCATTTTCTTAGGAGGAATGAACAATTCCTCCAGTATCGACTAATCTTTGACAGACATAGCTCTGTCCATGTTACTCTTCCTGCTCCTTTCCTTTTTGATTACCAGGCAAAAGGAAGATATGTTGTTACCAGGGAGGAAGCAGCTAGAAACGAGGGGAGAGCGGAGGCGGCTCGCCAACATGCCGCAGCTCAGGAGGCATTTGCTGCTGCATCTTGATACGACCCCAGTTACAACTACAGATATCAGCCAGGCTACCCTTGGCCTTAGACCAACTTAGGCAAAAGCCTAAGCTTGGGGGAGTACATATTTCTCACCGACTTTACATTCATGTTCACACACTATTCTAGTCGTTGGTGCTCATACTCTTTCATTGTATGATCCATGCTAGTTTAAATTTCTTTTTCTACTTTTCTTCTTGTGTGTTTGATAAACCTTAAGAAAAAAATATTTAGTTTAATTTCCATACTTGTAGTAGACTTAAAATAAAAACCCAAAAATGTTTATCGTTCTTCTACTTACTTGTTGGGAGCTTTCCCGTGTAAATAGTTTTATTTTCTTTTCCTTCCTTTGGGGGTCGAGAGTAGAAGACCATATTGAAATTGTTTAGTGGCTCTCATATGCATGATTGTTTACTTAACTCAGAGCCCACATTACTTTTTCTTCTCTCTTGAGTTGAATGCTTGCAGATTCCAGCTTAGTCCAATGCACGTGCACTATTATTATTATACACATCATTCGGTCGTGCAAGTGAAAGGCAATAATGATGATACATGATGGACTGATTGAGATGAGAGAAGCTGGTATGAACTCGACCTCTCTTGTTTTTTTAAATATGATGAGTTCATCATTCCTGATTTAGCTTATTATGAAGTAAACATATTTGCAATGACATTTAGAGATTATAGTTGCTTGTGCCATGCTTGATTAGCTATGAGTTATAATGGTTTGCCTTACGTGCCAACATGCTATTAAAATGATTGTCATGTGGTATGATGGGATGGTATCCTCCTTTGAATGAATTGAGTGACTCGACTTGGCACATGTTCACGCATGTAGTTGAAACAAATCAACATAGCCTTTATGATATTTATGTTCATGGTAGATTATATCCTACTCATGCTTGTACTCGGTGTGAATTAATTTTAATGCATGTTGATGATTGTTGTCGCTCTCTCAGTTGGTCGCTTCCCAGTCTTTTGCTAGCCTTCACCTGTACTAAGCGGGAATACTGCTTGTGCATCCAAACTCCTTAAACCCCAAAGTTATTCCATATGAGTCCACCATACCTTCCTATATGTGGTATCTACATGTCGTTCCAAGTAAATTTGTATGTGCCAAACTCCAAACCTTCAAATGAAATTATGTTTTGTATGCTCGAGCAGCTCATGTTTCAACTAGGGCTTCCTATATCTTCCATGCTAGATGGGTTATTCTCAAGAGGAGTGGACTCCGCTCCTCATTCACGAGAAAAGGTCGGTAACCGGGATGCCCAGTCCCATGATCCAAAAAGATCAAAGCAAATCAAAATAATTAAACAAAACTCCCCTAGGGCTGTTGTTAGTTGGAGTCACTCGTTGTTTCGAGCAAGCCATGGATTGATTCTTGTTGGTGGTAGGGGTAAATTTTTACCATTCTGTTTGGGAACTACCTATAATGCATGTAGTATGGAAGATACAGCCATCTCATAGTTGTTGCATTGATAGTGAAAGCATGCCGCTCAAAATGTTATTCATCTCTATTTTAAAATCGAGCTCTGGCACCTCTACAAATCCCTACTTCCCTCTGCGAAGGGCCTATCTATTTACTTTTATGTTGAGTCATCACCTTCTCATTAAAAAGCACCCGTTGGAGAGCACACTGTCATTTGCATTCATTATTATTGATTTATATTGTGTATGACTTGAATGGATCTCTTTTACCATGAATTACAATGTTTAGTCAGTCCTTGATCTTTAAAGGTGCTCTGCATTTATGTTTTGCAGTCTCAGAAAGGGCTAGCGAGATACCATTTTGTTATATTATGTTATGATTGTTTTGAGAAAGTGTTGTCATCCGAGTATTATTATTATGGCTCGCTAGCTGATTATGCCATTGATATGAGTAATTGTGAGACCTAGGTGTTATTGTGAGTATGGTTAGTTCATAATATTTGCTGAAACCTGAATGCTGGCTTTACATGTTTACAACAACAAGAGAAGACAGAGTTTGTAAAAGTTTTTCTTTATCACTTTCAATTTATCAACTGAATTGCTTGAGGGCAAGCAAAGGTTTAAGCTTGGGGGAGTTGATACGTCTCCAACTTATCTACTTTTCCAAACACTTTTACCCTTGTTTGGGACTCTAACTTGCATGATTTGAATGAAACTAACCCGGACTGACGTTGTTTTCAGCAGAACTGCCATGATGTTGTTTTATGTGTAGAAAACAAAAGTTCTCGGAATGTCCTAAAAATCCACGGAGATAAGTTTTGGAAAATATAAAAAATA
>NC_041383.1:780351183-780384486 GCF_002162155.2 Triticum dicoccoides
CCTATCTCGTGGGCCCCCTGACGCTCCACCGACCTCAACTCCAACTCCATATATTCCGTTTTGCGGAGAAAAAAATTAGAGAGAAAGTTTCATCATGTTTTACGATACGGAGCCGCTGCCAAGCTCCAATCTCTCTCGGGAGGGCTGATCTGGAGTCCTTTCGGGGCTCCGGAGAGGGGGATTCGTCGCCGCCATCATCATCAATCATCCTCCATCACCAATTTCATGATGCTCACCGTCGTGCGTGAGTAATTCTATCGTAGGCTTGCTGGACGGTGATGGGTTGGATGAGATTTACCATGTAATCAAGTTAGTTTTGTTAGGGTTTGATCCCTAGTATCCACTATGTTCTGAGATTGATGTTGCTATGACTTTTCTATGCTTAATGCTTGTCACTAGGGCCTGAGTGCCATGATTTCAGATCTGAACCTATTATGTTTTCATGAATATATGTGTGTTCTTGATCCTATCTTGCAAGTCTATAGTCACCTATTATGCGTTATGATCCGACAACCCCGGAGTGACAATAATCGGGATACTTCTCGGTGATGACCATAGCTTGAGGAGTTCATGTATTCACTATGTGCTAATGCTTTGTTCCGGTAGTCTATTTAAAGGAGGCCTTAATATCCCTTAGTTTCCGCTAGGACCCCGCTGCCACGGGAGGGTAGGACAAAAGATGTCATGCAAGTTCTTTTCCATAAGCACGTATGACTATATTCGGAATACAAGCCTACATTACATTGATGAATTGGAGCTAGTTCTGTGTCACCATATGTTATAGCTATTACATGAGGAATTGCATCTGACATAATTATCCATCACTGATCCAATGCCTATGAGCTTTTCACATCTTTTGTTTCGCTTATTTACTTTTTCGTTGATATTGTTACAATTACTACAAAACTATTATCTTTACTTTTTCCATTGTTACCTTTATTATCATACCACTTTGCTACTAAATATTTTGCTGCAGATACTAAGTTATCCAGGTGTGGTTGAATTGACAACTCAACTGCTAATACTTAAGAATATTCTTTGGCTCCCCTTGTGTCGAATCAATAAATTTGGGTTGAATACTCTATCCTCGAAAGTTGTTGCGATCCCCTACACTTGTGGGTTATCAGGAGTCTACCATATGTCCGGTGTGCGGCGTCACTCAATACAAGAAGAGGATGAAAGCTCCTCGAAAAGTGGTGTGGTACTTTCCGATCACTCCTTGTCTGCAGCGGTATTTCACGGACCCTAAGGTAGCAAAGCTCCTGCATTGGCACGCAGATAGGGAGGAGAAGAAGCGAGAAGATGACGGAAATGATCCGGAGATAAATAAAAAGACAAGATGCTAAGTCACCCTAAGGATGCGAGCCAGTGGCAAGCGTTGAACTTTGAACACCCAGAATTTGGGGACGATCCAAGGAACATCATGCTGGGCACGAGCACCGATGGAGTCAATCCGTTTGGCAGCCAGAGAAGCACACATAGCACCTGGCCTGTGTTTGTGTGGATGTACAACCTTCCACCCTGGTTGTGCATGAAGAGGAAGTACATTCACATGAGTATGCTAATTGAAGGGCCGAAACAACCAGGGAACTACATCAATCTGTATCTGGGGTTGCTAAAATAGGAGCTAGACACGCTGTGGAAAATGCCAGCCAATATGTGGGACACTGCAGAGAAAGAATATTTCCCTATGAGAGCCGCACTGCTCACGACGGTGCACGACTATCTCGGTTACGAATATGTTGCGGGGCAGGTAGTCCACGGGTTTTTTGGATGCGTCAGGTGCATGGACGACACAACGTATCGCCAGCTAGATAGAGATCTCGGTTCTTCGAAAACCGTGTTCATGGGACATCGAAGGTGGCTTCGCGACGATGACTCATGGAGAAAACGCAAGGATTTGTTCGATGGTGAAACCGAACCCCGAAGACGCCCGTGTACGAGGAGCGGCGAGGAAATAGACGAGCTGTTGAAAAATTGGAAAGAGTGCCCGGAGCCGGGAAAGAAGCGAAAGGCGCCAGAGCTGCTGCTGAAGGTATGGAAAACGAGGTCTGTTTTCTGGGACTTGCCGTACTCCTCCGTGTGCCTCACAGCCTTGGTGTCATGCATATCACGAAGAACGTGTGCGAGAGTCTGCTTGGTTCCCTGCTTAACATGCCAGAGAGGACCAAAGATGGGACGAAAGCAAGGGCAGACTTGAAATCAATGGGCATCAGGGAGCAGCTTCACGCTAATAATGATGATGATGATGATGATGATGAGGCGAAGGACATGGAAAGTTGTCGCAAAGGAAAAAAGGCCAAGAAGATCAGAAATTACTTCCCTCCTGCGTGCTTCACTCTAAGTCAGGAGGAGATCGAGCAGTTTTTCACCTGCCTCGTAGGAGTAAAACTTCCTTACAATTACGCGGGGAAGATAAGCAGATACCTAGACTCCGCGAAGCAGAAGTTCAGTGGGATGAAGTCTCATGACTGTCATGTGCTGATGGCGCAGATACTTCCATTTGCAATCCGTGGGATCATGGATGCGCACGTCCGTGAAACGCTTTTTGGCCTATGCAGCTTTTTCGACGTCATCTCTCGGAAGTCGGTTGGCGTGAGGCAACTCAGAAGGCTACAGGAAGAGATCGTGGTGATACTATGCGATCTTGAGATGTACTTCTCGCCTGCATTCTTCGACGTTATGGTGCATCTGCTGGTCCATATCGTGGAGGATATCATCCAACTTGGGCCGACGTTCCTGCATAGCATGATGCCGTTCGAAAGGATGAATGGTGTCATCAAAGGATAAGTTCGCAACATGTCACATCCAGAGGGAAGTATAGCCAGGAGCTTTCTGACCTAAGAGTGCATCTCCTACTACACGAATTATCTAGGCATCGAGAACCCCGTTGGTCTGCCTGTCAACAGGCACCTCGGCAGGCTCGCTGGATGGGGTCACCATGAGGGTCGCTGCGAAATGCATGTCGACTTGAAGGGTCGACTCGCGCTACAACACATAGACGTGGTCGATCCTTGGGTGGTAGAGCACAAAACCTTTATTGAGAAGACGTACAATGACCGAGGCCAACAGAGGACGGACGGAGATATAATCAAAGAGCACAACTCATGTTTCATGCATTGGTTCAAGGAGAAGCTTCTGTCGTACCCTTTACATGAGGATTCTTCCGCGGAAGAACAACTCATATTCGCCTTGCCATAGGGCGCCGAGCACAACCTGATGACGTATGAGGCGTACGATATCAACGGCTACACATTCTACACCGAGGGAAAGGACATGAAGAGCAATGGTTATCAGAACTCCAGGGTAACGATGGAATCCTACACCGGTAATGACAAGGACAGATACTACGGAAGGATCAAGGAGATCTGGGAGCTGAGCTACGCTGGAGAAAAGGTCTCGATGTTCCGTGTTAGATGGGCCAAGAGCGTCCTAAAAGAAGACCGGTATTTCACCACCATGGTTATACCCGAAGCCAAATCCAAGACCGCGGGCGCAAACATCACCGCGAAAAATGAGCCATGGGTACTGGCTTCCCAAATGGACCAATGCTTCTTCATTACCGACCCGTCAAAGCCCAGCCATGTTGTCGTGAGGAGAGGCAGAAGGAAGATCATCGGAATGGATGGAGTCGCCAATGACCAAGACTTCGACAAGTACGGCGACCCGAAGATGGAACATGACGACGACGATGAAGCGCCATACACCACAAGAAGAAGCAGGACCACCCTACCTAAAGGACGTCTGTTCAACAGAAGAACTCCATTTGCGAAAAAGAAGGGCAAGAAGATTGTGAAAAGATAGCTAGCTAAGATCGATTGTATTTAAATTGTAGTCTTCATTTCTCGATTGTATTTCGACATATTGAAATGATATTTCTTCTGTTCTAGTCCTCATGAATATTTATTTATGTTTATTCTAGTATTGAATTTCTAACTCACAAAAAGTATTGAATTTGTTAATATTTTTTGAACTCATGAATATTTTAAAATTTCATGGGCACTTTTTGAATTCATGAATATTTTTTCAAATTTGATGATAGTTTTTCATATTCATAAATGTTTTACCAATTCACAAATGAATGCAACTAAAAAAATTGATGATATTTTCAAATAACAAATTTGATGATATTTTTTCATATTCATAAATATTTTCAAATAACAATTTGATGATATTTTTTCACATTCATAAATGTTTTCAAATTTGATTGTCATTTTCTAAAAAAATATTAGATGCAACTAAAAATCCAAACAAAATAGTAATGGCGCACCAGGGGAAGGTGCGCCATTGCTATCAAAGTACTTATGGCGCACTCCTAGGAGGTGCGCCATTGGTATACAAATTTTTATGATATTTTTCAAATATTTTCAAATAACAAATTTCATGATATTTTCAAATAACAAATTTGATGATATTTTTTCATATTCATAAATATTTTCAAATAAAAAATTTGTTGATATTTTTTCACATTCATAAATATTTTCAAATAACAAATTTGTTGATATTTTCAAATAAAAAATATTAGATGCAACTAAAAATCCAAAAAAAGTTAGTAATGGCGCACCAGGGGAAGGTGCGCCATTGCTATCGAAGTACTTATGGCACACCCCTAGGAGGTGCGCCATTGCTAACCTTCCCCCCTCGCTAACCCTCCCTCGCCAGATCGATCCCCCTCCCTCACCAGATCCCCCTCGCCCGCTCTCGCTCTCCACCGCCGCCGGCGACCCCCCGCACCCGATGACCCCCACGCCCGCTCCGCCGCCGGAGTCGCCGCCGGAGCACTAGGAGGAGGAGTCCTTCTTCTTCCTCCAGCCGTCGCCATCTCACGGTCGCCACCGTCTCTCCGGTCCACCCCGGCCTTCATCGAGCCTGCTACGATCTCCGCGGTGAGTCCCTCACCTGTTCCCCCTTGATCTGTCTCCATAGGCCGCCGTAAGCCGCCGCCGTCGACCTCGCGCTCACCCCACAGCCGGCTCGTGCCCCAGGGCTCCTCTGCCGCGCCCCGGCGCACGCCCTCCCTGCTGCTCCTGCCCTTGGGCACGCATCCGCCTGCGCGCCCCTGGCCATCCCTCGCCCGTGCTCGTCTGCCAGTGCTGACTGTTGTCGCGCCGCCCCCGCTGCTGTTGTTGCTTTGCTGACTGCACTACTGCTGTTGTTGATGTTCGTTGCTTGCCGCTACTTGCTGCTGCCTTGGCGTTGCTCTTTCCCATTCTTGTCATGCTTGACGAAATTTTTCCAGGGTTTGAGTGTGATTTCTGAAATTTCATGCTTGTGGTGATGCAGTGTGCTTGGACGGGAGCGCGCCGAGGTACCATCTGCAGAGAGGGTGCCACTTGGAGGTATGCAGATTATCATTACCAAATTTTTTATACAGAACCATGAGTTTTCTTCGAAGCTTGGCGCTGATCAGTGCTCAGCTTAGCTTGGATAATGACTTGTTTGGATTGGTAGTCCCTGAAGAGGTTGTTTCATGTCTCAACAGTGATAGGAGTGTTCAGATTAGGACAGTTTTGAAAAAAAATAGGCACTATTTGGATATCTTGAAAACATATCGTTGGGTACATACATCATTATGTACAGTGATGTGACTTCCATGTGGATAACGACATCACAAGGTTATTCATCTATAGTGAAACATAATGCTATGGCAGTGTGATGTAGTGTTGTCTGTGTAGTAGTACTTAATCCTGGGAAGAACTATGTAGTGACTTGGTGTTGGGGAACGTTGCAGAAAATTAAAAAATTTCCTACGGTTTCACCAAGATCCATCTATGAGTTCATCTAAGCAACGAGCCATAGGAGAGAGATTGCATCTACATACCACTTGTAGATCGTGTGCGGAAGCGTTCAATGGAACGGGGATGATGGAGTCGTACTCGCCATGATCCAAATCACCGATGACCAAGTGCTGAACGGACAGCACCTCCGCGTTCAACACACGTACGGAGCGGACGACGTCTCCTCCTTCTTGATCCAGCAAGGGGGAAGGAGAGGTTGAGGAAGAAGGCTCCAGCAGCAGCACGATGGCGTGATGATGGTGGAGAGGCAGTACTCCGACAGGGCTTCGCCAAGCACTCAACGGAGGAGGAGAGGTGTTGGGGAGGGGACGGGCTGCGCCTTGGATCAGATGTTCAGCCCTCCCCTCGCCCCTCTATTTATAGGGGAAGGGGGAAGGGGGCCGGCCCCCTCTAGATGAGATCTAGAGGGGGGCGATGGCCAGGGAGGGGGGCTTCCCCCCAAGCAAGGGGGGCGCCCCCACTAGGGTCCCCCCCCCAACCCTTGGCGCATGGGCCCAAGGGGGGGCGCCCAACCCTCCAGGGGCTGGTTACCTGCCCCTTGCGGCCCATGAGGCCCTACGAGAGGGGTGGCCCCTCCCGGTGGACCCCCGGAACCCCTCAGGTGGCCCCGGTACAATATCGATATGCCCCCGAAACTTTCTGGTGTCCGTATGACAACTTCCCATATATAAGTCTTCACCTCCGGACCATTCCGGAACTCCTCGTGACGTCCGGGATCTCATCCGGGACTCCGAACAACATTCGGTAATCACATACAAGTCTTCCTAATACCCCTAGCGTCACCGAACCTTAAGTGTGTAGACCCTACGGGTTCGAGAGACATGCAGACATGACCGAGATGGCTCTCCGGTCAATAACCAACAGCGGGATCTGGATACCCATGTTGGCTCCCACATGCTCCTCGATGATCTCATCGGATGAACCACGATGTCGAGCATTCAATCAACCCTGTTGGGGATATAACTATTGGGTATAAACCGCCCAGGAGGGGCCGGTTCACACTCAACCATATTGAAGCCCACGAAGACCCGGAAGGTGGCGCTTTACTATGAAACTTAGAGGCCCAGAGCCCAAAGGCGGATTAGGGCCCATAGTGGTAAACCGCCATAGTCATATAGCTTGTATTGTAAGATAAGGAAAGGAGAGACCGAGCCGAATACTTGTATGAGTCGGACTCGGGACTCTGTAAACCGGCTGGGCGTCAACCCGTGTATATAAGGGGACGACCCGGCGGCGGTTCAGGGACAAGAAACAACAACTCGAGACTCAGGCAAGCGTATTCTGCTCCCTGATCATCGAAACCCAATCAATCCCATCACAACTAGACGTAGGCTTTTACCTTCATCGAAGGGGGCGAACTAGTATAAAACTCCTGTGTCCCTTGTCCAGTTTAACCCCTTCAAGCTAACCCGTTGCGATGGCTCCACGACTAAGTCCTTTCACAAGGACATCTGACGTGATAATTCCACGACAGTTGGCGCCCATCATGGGGCTATCGCACGATGGTGTCGAGTTCTTGAAGGGCTGCTCTAAAGGACTTAAGGGGTACGTGATCGGCCAGATGACCAAAAGTTGTCGCGGCAAGCTCTACATCGACGACAAAGGATGGGGCCCTGAAGCCGGCTCAATCGAGTATGGGTACCGGGTTCCCTTCAGCGGAATTCATGTCTTCATTGGCAAGATCGGCGAACCAGGCCCTGAGCCGGACACCTGCACCAACCTCGTCGATACGGCTCAGCGTGCGAGTGCAGCCCGGGTTACGCCCGCCGTGAAGCGTGCGTTCGTAGGATGTGTCCATGGGATCGGATCTGAACCGGTATCTGAGGACGAGACGGCGGTATACTTCGACGGCGAATCATCCACTGGTGAAACTGAGTCCTTGTACTAGATTCATGACGGCATGCCCGAGGGGTATTCCGATGGCAACAGTATTCCGGATCTCCTTGAAGCGCCGAGCCGGGTTGCTATTTACATGGCCGGCACACAGCCCGTTTTGCAGTCTTCGTCTACCGCGGCAATAGATACCGGATCAGCGGCCGGGGCAGGTACTTCGGTGCGCCGGCCGGCGCAGGTTCTCGCTGGTTTAATGGATGCTTGGGAGACCTTGTTAACTGCGACAGTTACCCCGGAAACACAGAATCAGCATGATGCAGAGGTTGCAAGACTGAAAGAGCAAATTGCGCAGGCTAAGGAGGACTTGGTGGCTGAGGACAATAGGATGGCCGAGGAACAGGCCGCTTTGAATGCTCAATTACAGCAGATACAAGCACAGAATTACCGACTCATGTTAGATCGGACTGCGTCAGAGGATGTGATGCGAAGGAAATATCGGTCACGATTGCCGCGGTTTACGAAGGGGTAAATCTCTTTCAGACACCAGGCGCTGGGCCGAGCAATCCGGCGGCCGCAAACAGAGCCGAGGCGCCTAGGATCGCCCCGGATCAGCCACAAGCAATGGAGCTACCCTGACGGACGGTTAACCCGCCACAGTATATGCCTACGCCGACGGGTCACTTTTCGAGCCCCCTGGATAACATGATTGTTGCGGCCTCACGCCTGGCCGCCATCCCGATGGAAGGAGATTCAATAGAGGCAGTTGAGACGCGGCAAGCAAGAGACCTCCTTCAAACCGCCATAATGCAGCAGCAGGCTTATTCATACAGCCGGGATAGAATTCATTCAACTCCTTGTCCGAGCCCAAGTTATAGCAGGCGGATGGACGAACCAGAAGTATCTAGCAGCGTGCCGCGTCGCAATGCTCAGGAAATAGTGGATCATGGTAGGGCACGAAGGGATGGTGTTTTGGGTCGTCATCAACCCGCCCCGGTTCAGCCAGCAGTATCGGTTGACAGAGGCACCGGGCTTGCTTTCAGTTCCTGGGGAGTGCCGTGCCTCATTCCGGCTCTCCGTAATGTGCGTCTACCCAAGGATTTCAAGGGTCCATGCAAGGTGCCTAATTACACGGTGGATCAGCCACCTGAGGCGTGGGTCGAGACTTACGAGATGGCAATGGAGATGCTGGATGTGGATGTGGCAGCTTGTGCAAAGTACTTCACGATGATGTCGGAAGGAACAGCCCGTACCTGGTTGAAGAATCTGCCGGCTAACTCCATCGAGTCATGGGATTAGTTGAAGGCCCGGTTTATAGCCAATTTTAAGGATACGTGCAAACAGCCCATGTCCATTGTAGATCTGGATTCTTATGTTCAGGGCGAGAACGAGTCCACAACTCATTGGGTGCGCCGGGTCTCAGAAGTTTTGCACTCGGCCAACCGAATTAACGCCGGCCAAGCGATTATCACGCTGGAGCGTAATTGCCGGTTTAAATCACTGAAGGAGAAGTTGGGACGAATCAAACGTCACTGCAACGACCTGGGAACCCTCATGGCAGCCTTGGTAAAATATGCCGATTCTGATAATACCAAGGATCCCGATTCTGATAATGAGAAACCGAAGAAGGGAAAGAGGAATGGCGGTGCGAACGGACAGCAGCACAACCAGGGAGGCCATGGGAATAATGGTAAGCGTAAAGCGGATTCAGATTTTGTGGCTAATGCTAATGTGCAGTGTCGTAAAGGTAAACCGCCCCAGCGTGGTGGATCGATGAATCTGGAGCGCTTGTTGAATCAGCCCTGTCCAAAGCACGGAACCAAAGAAGCCCCCGCAACTCATCTCTGGAAGGATTGCAACATTATGAGGCAATTCAAAAACTCTGATCTCTTCCGATATGATCAGGGCCCGTCGGGCGGTTCAGGTCCAGGTTTTCATGGTGGCGGTAGTTCAGGCTCTGGATTTCAAAACAATCAGAATAACCAGAACAACCAAAGCGGTAATAACTAGCAGGGTAATCAAGGGAATCAACAACAGTCAGGTTACCAGAGTAACCCGAAGCAGCTGAATGGTGGACAATATCATGTATTCACCACTAGTCTGTGTAAGCGAGATCTGAAGCTGCATAAGAGGGCAGTTAATGCGGTTGAACCGGCAGTTCCACGCTATCTGCGCTGGTCGAAACAACCTATCGTGTGGAGTAGGGAGGATCATCCGCCCCGGGTTGACAATCCGGGTCAGCTAGCTCTGGTGGTGGCACCTCAGGTGGGAGGTTACAAGTTCACCAAAGTACTTATGGATGGAGGAAGCAGTATTAATATTCTGTATTATGAGACATTCCGTCGCATGGGGCTGACTGATAAGAATCTTAAACCGTCCAATACTATTTTTCATGGTGTAGTACCAGGAAAGTCGGCGTATCCAGTGGGCAAGATTGATTTGGAAGTTGTGTTTGGGGATGAGCATGATTCCCAGTCTGAGACATTGACTTTCGAGGTGGTGAGAATCCAGAGCCCGTATCACGCACTGTTTGGGCGATCGGCTTATGCAAAATTCATGGCGAGGTCATGTTATATTTACTTGCAGCTCAAGATGCCAGGTCACAAAGGAACCATCACGGTTCATGGAAGTCAGAAAATCGCTTTGGATTGCGAAGAGAGTGATGCGGCTTACGCTGAATCGGTTTGTGCTATAGAGGAGTTAAAATTTTACAAGGAAAATGTTGATCCGGCAGATATGACCCCTGTGAAGAAGCCCACACTGAGCACGACCCAACCCTGCACTTCAAACCGGCGGATGAGACGAAGCTTGTTGACTTTGTACCTGGCGATTCATCCAAACAGTTCAGCATCAGCACCAATCTGGATCCAAAATAGGAAAGCGCGCTCATCGAGTTCATCCGTGAGAACCGGGACATCTTTGCATGGAAGCCTTCTGACATGCCAGGTGTACCGAGGGAACTCGCTGAGCACACCCTTAACATTGATCCGAAGTTTAAACCAGTCAAGCAATTCCTTCGTCGCTTTAATGAAGAGAGACGCAAGGCAATTGGGGAGGAGGTAGCCCGGCTGTTGGCGGCTGGGTTTATCGTTGAAGTTTTTCATCCTGAATGGTTGGCTAATCCGGTGCTGGTTCTTAAGAAAAACAGGACTTGGCGCATGTGTGTGGATTACACGGACTTAAATAAGGCTTGCCCAGTTGATCCTTTTGCCCTCCCGCGTATTGATCAAATCATTGATGCGACGGCAGGTTGTGAGCGCCTGAGTTTTTTGGATGCTTACTCAGGGTACCATCAGATCAAAATGGCAGTTAAGGACCAGGAGAAAACAGCCTTCATCACTCCCTTTGGAGCCTTCTGCTATGTTTCTATGCCCTTTGGGCTCAAGAGTGCTCAAGCAACCTATCAGCATTGTGTGCAAAATTGTCTTCACACGCAGATTGGGCGTAATGTTCATGCCTATGTGGATGACATTGTGGTGAAATCTAGGAAAAAGGAGACATTGATAGCTGATCTCAAGGAGACGTTTAACAACCTACGGGTTTACAAAATGATGCTTATTCCGGATAAGTGTGTCTTTGGTGTTCCGGCAGGCAAGCTGCTTGGTTTTCTGGTGTCTAACAGGGGCATTGAGGCTAATCCGGAAAAGATCAAGGCAATCACATCCTTGGCCAAACCGACATGTATCAATGATTTTCAGCGTCTCGCAGGCCGGATCGCAGCTCTCAGCCGGTTTATCAGTCGTTTGGGTGAGAAGGCCATTCCCTTGTATCAGATGCTGAAGAAAACGGATAATTTCGTCTGGAGTGATGCAGCCAATGCGGCCTTTGAGGAGTTAAAGCGGCAATTGGTTGAACCGCCAGTTCTGGCAGCCCCAGTTGATCATGAGCCCTTACTATTATATGTGGCTGCTAATGCCCGAGCAGTTAGTGTGGCTATCATTGTAGAGCGTAAAGAGGCTGGGAAGGAATATCCAGTTCAACGTCCAGTATATTACATCAGTGAAGTCCTGATCGAGTCAAAGCAACGCTATCCACATTGGCAAAAGTTGGTGTATGGGGTTTTTATGGCCAGTCGGACACTCAAGCAATATTTTCAAGGTCACCCCATCATAGTGGTTAGTTCGGCTCCCTTGGGCGATATCATCCAAAACAGAGAAGCAACTAGCCGGGTTGCAAAGTGGGCAATTGAGCTTGGTCCGCATGGTTTGAAGTATGTGCCTCGCACAGCCATTAAGTCTCAGGCTCTTGTGGATTTTATCAATGACTGGACCGAGTTACAAGCACCGGAAGAGAAACCGGATAATACGTACTGGACCATTCATTTCGATGGATCAAGGCAGTTGGAAGACTCGGGGGCTGGAGTTGTCCTTACTTCCCCCCGAGGTGATAAAATTTGCTACGTCCTCCGCTTGATGTTTCCTTGTACTAACAATGCAGCTGAATATGAAGCCCTACTTCATGGTCTCCGCGTGGCTAAGGAGATGAACTTAACTCGAGTTCGTTGCTTCGGCGATTCTGATCTGGTGGCTCAGCAAGTTTCTGGTACTTGGGATTCTAAGGATCCACTCATGGCGGCTTACAGGCGTGAGGTAGATATGGTGGCGGGTCACTTCAAAGGTTACCAGGTTGAGCATATTGATTGGCACAAAAACGAAGCAGCAGACGCTTTGAGCCGACTTGGATCTCAGCGTAAACCGGTACCTCCTAACACCTTTCTGGATATCTTGCATAACCCGTCTGTTAAATTGCCTACAGAAGCGGATCTGGCTGTTCCTGATCCGGAGGCGCAGCTGGTGGCTGCTTTACACGTCGTGCCGGATTGGACGATTCCATATCTGGCATATATGAACCGGGGTGAGCTACCAAATGATCAAGTCCTGGCCCGACAGATAGTCCGGCGTTCTAAATCCATGGTTATCCACAATGGCGAGTTACACCGCTGTAGCGTTTCAGGCGTATTTCAGCGTCGTGTTTCTCCGGAAGAAGGCCAAGCAATCCTCCGTGAAATTCATGAAGGGGATTGTGGTCATCACGCCGGTTCAAAGTCCCTGGTTGCAAAAGCTTTTCGTCATGGGTTTTACTGGTTGACAGCTCATGCTGATGCGGAGGATCTGGTCAAGCGATGTGATGCTTGTCAAAAAAATTCCCGCAGAGCTCATGTTCCGGCTCAGGAGCTATGGATGATTCCAATCACTTGGCCTTTTGCTACTTGGGGGCTTGATATGGTGGGGCCTTTTAAGCGTTCCCGAGACAAGAAAACCCACCTGTTGGTGGCAGTTGATAAATTCACCAAGTGGGTGGAAGTGGAGCCTGTCAGCAACTGTGATGCAGCGACGGCGGTTCAATTTCCCAAAAAGATTATTTTCCGCTTTGGTTATCCACACAGCATTATCACGGATAATGGTACTAACCTCTCCAAAGGTGAGATGGAGGATTTCTGTCAAAGAGAGCATATCCGGCTTGACCTAGCATCTGTAGCGCACCCTCAATCCAACGGTCAAGCAGAGCGAGCTAATCAAGAAATCTTAAAGGGTCTTAAACCCCGGCTCATGATTCCATTGCAACGGACGCCGGGTTGTTGGGTGGAAGAATTACCTTCTGTGTTGTGGAGTATCAACACCACCCCCAATCGATCAACAGGATATACGCCTTTCTTCATGGTCTACGAAGCAGAGGCGGTTCTCCCAAGTGATATACGTCATGATTCCCCCCGGGTTGCTAATTATGTCGAAGCGGACAATGAGCAAGCTCGCCAAGAGGCACTGGATTTACTAGATGAGAAGCGGGATATGGCTTTGGCACGCTCGGCGGTTTATCAACAAGACCTGCGGCGTTATCACAGTCGTCGGGTTAGGACAAGAGCCTTTCAAGAAGGTGACTTGGTGCTCCGGCTTATCCAGGATCAGACCGGTATACACAAGTTATCCCCGCCTTGGGAAGGACCCTTTGTGGTCAGTAAGAATCTGCACAACGGATCATACTACCTCATTGACGTTCGAGATGACTCACGCAAATCTGAGGAGGAGACCCGGCGGCCTTGGAACATAGCTCTCCTCCGGCCTTACTACACTTGAGCCATAGGCTCTCTTTTATGTACATATTTTGACGATGTATATATTATCATCAATAAATAAATCAGCATCCTTGCTTCAAAGCGGGGCCTCTGCTATTTTTTCTCAAACATTCTTTGAGTTACATGGGGGCTTCAGCTGACCAAGCGAAGTACTATCCCTTGAACCGGCTATCACGCCACAGAGCTTGGGAGCTTCACACCCAAAGGGCCAAAGAGAGTTTCGATGCTATGCACAACTCAAACATAGGCACCTAATGAGCACCGCTCATCACGTTACTTGGGGGCTCCTTGGTCCAATACCAAGAAGTCTGAATGGACCCTTGTAGTTGGGTATCGACCCACGGCTTGGAAGCCTGGTATATTTACCTAAAACCCCGGGTTAACCTGCCTTCATCAAGTAACACACTCCTATCCAGGTCATCCTGGCACGGCCCTCCGAACGTTTGATAGTTACTCTCCTTGAGACCCTGAACTTGTCAAAGTTAAAACGGTGATTGGCTAGTTGGAGGTCTATCTTAAAAGGCTTTGTTAAATGGTTCAACTCAGTGGCCTGGCAGCCCACAAAAATCCTCGCATTTGGGCCTGGCAGCCCCCAAAAAGCCTCGACTACACAGTTTTCATTTGAACTTTGGCTGAATTTTAAACCGATTTTTTGGCTTGTTCAACCGTCTTCTAAGCCCGACATTTATTAAACCGGCTTGGTTTGCAACTTTGTGTTGACAGACCTTTATTTTAAACCGGAGTTTCCTTAACCCGGCTTGGCATTGATTTCCTGTCAACAGCCCGGATCGTCGGGCGTGAATCATCACCCGGCATGACTTAATCTACGACATCAGAAAATGGTGGCGATACAAGTAATTCAGATTTGGGTTGTTCACCCTTATCGCAATTCAAGTTGGCTCGCCAACTAGCCAGGGATCTTGTACTACCGGTATGTATAAATTCATATTATTAGGATTTGATTATCAATCCGGCCTATTTTGGGCGTTATGACCCATCCGGCGGTAAACCGCCAGGACCCTTTGTCTTTTTATGCATACAGGAAATGCATATTATGATACTTGGAACAAAAATTGACATTGATATGGCGGATCAACGCAAAATATCTCTTGCACGATGGCAGCAGATCAGCATAAGTTTCTTGCTATCCTATTACACGGCACTCCAAGGCCCAAAATATGGAAATATTCATTGATCGTTCCTAATGTACCAACCGCCTGGACGGATTAAGCTTCATCACCGGGTTGATGTGAGGTAGATGGATCATCTGGCGTCGGTTCAACCTCCTCCTCATCCAATGACTGGAAGTCATTGGTGGTCCAGTCAATCCGGGTTAAGGCCTGAAAGACAGCCTCTTCACTTATAAGTTCAGCCGGATCAACGTCAGGAGCGTAAGTATGCTTACGGATTGGCGGAATGAGGCTCTGCACTTCAGGAATCACAGCTTCAACCCGTTTGTTGTCTGCATCATAGAATGATCGGTGAACCGTCAGGTTTGCCTCTTCGGCTAGTTGACTCGCCAAAGGACGCATCTCCCTTGTTGCCCGTTTCAGGGCGTCATTGTCAAATTCTTCGCCATTTTCTTGGGCACTGGGGAAGCCTTTGGATATATCAGCCGGGTCAAGATCAGCTATCCATGCCTTGGCCCGAGTCAGCGCCAGCAAAGCGCCGGCCCGAGCAGCGGATCGCTTCAGCTCTTCTATTTGCGCTGGCGTCATTGAAAGACGATCCAGCATATCTTTGATAAGTGTTGGTGCCGCATTATCATATGAAGTTGCGCATATAACCCGTTGAGCGCCGGTATACAGCTGCTCAATCAGTGTATATGCCGCTTTAAGCTTCTTCCGCATGTCAGAACCCAGGTGAGCGATGCGATTTCCTATATCGATTCAAGAAATACGTGTTAAACCGATGAAATTTCAAAGGGATACAACTTTTGGCAACCACTACTTACCAAATATGGCAGAGGTCATGGCATTGATTTGGCGCTTCAGTCCAGATAATTCTTCCGCTACCGGTTTAAGAGCCGATTCAGCAGTCTCCGCCCGCTTCACCAATCCGGCCTTCTCGGTGTCCGAGTTGGCCTGCTCAGATTTAAACCATTCTTTAAGTTGCTCCATGGTGGTCAAAGCGGTTTTCAGCTCATCCTTGGACTTGGTGGTTTCTGCTTGTTGGGTCTCAAGATTTGCTCGAAGATCAGCAATTTGTGAGGTTTGTTGATTTATTTCACTCTGCAACAGTAAGAGAGCATGTTAATATCTTTGTTCAAAGTCCCAAGCATCTAACCAGTTATACACTTGGCACTTGGGGGCTAATGCGGATCATTTTTATGCGGATACTTCAAGTCCCAAGGATTAATACAAGTTTTAATCATGGCACTTGGGGGCTAATGTGTATTTGATCAAGACAAAGAACAGTTCACAAGGTACAGCATGAAGAATATAAAGTACCGGTCTGAC
The DNA here is from genome assembly GCF_002162155.2 of Triticum dicoccoides. Classification (NCBI taxonomy): domain Eukaryota; kingdom Viridiplantae; phylum Streptophyta; class Magnoliopsida; order Poales; family Poaceae; genus Triticum; species Triticum dicoccoides. The sequence goes on from NC_041383.1 coordinate 780,367,344, forward strand.
TTTCTCAAGACAAACTGGCCCTTGGGGGCTACAATGCAATGAAGGTGCAGAACTTCTAAAGTGCAATGTTTACCTCATAGTGTTCCTTCATCAGATTTACTAAACCGGCTTCATAATCACGGCTTGTATACAGCCGGTTCAGAAAGCCGGAATGAAGGTCTTGAGCACAGAGATCGGTATAAGCAGACAAATCAGTCTTACCCTTCCCTTTGTTCACGGCAGCAAATTCATCTTTAGCAGTATGCTTTGACAGAGCAACCGGATTACGAGGGGCGGTATATGCAGTGCCTGTAACAACAACATCATCATCTTTGGCTGGGCTGGAAGAGTCAATGTTCTGAACAGGGCTTGGCGGTTTGTTAGCTGGACTTGGCGGATCAGCTATTGAGTCCCGTTGTTCCATTGCCGGGCTCGGAGGAGCAGGAGGACTTAAAGTATCAGCCTCTGCAGTTGGTTCAGCTTCTGGCGGGTTAGCGTTACCATCTTGATTCGGCCCAGCAGAGCTATCCATGGCAACTTCCGGGTTTTCGTTATGATGCTCGGGTGTCTTTTCCGAATCAACTTCAACAGTAGGGTCGCTGGTCTTGGCCTTCTTGCTTAATCGACCTTTGGCGCTATAACGCCAAAGGTTAGAGTATGATAAACCGACAAAATAAAGTTATAAATCAGGTAACACTTACCCGGCAACTACTTTGAGAGGAGGCAATTGGGTGGTCGACGAACCGCCAGACGAGCTGGAAGAAGCCTGGCAATTCGGGTCAGACGGATTGAGAGGGCATCGGAAGAAACCTTTAAAAGGGTATTGTTTTTCAGGAGAACAAATCACCTCTGGACGGCGTTTCCGGGGGGGCGTATCAGCTAAACCGGACGAAGTGATCTGTTGACCACTATGCCGGGTTGTGTGGCGTTCTTCTGCTTGTCGTTTCTTCAAAGAAAATTTTGGATCCAAATGAGCAAGGGGGTGAGATTGTTTTACTTTCCGGACTGTACGGCGAGTTCTTCGAACCGTCACAGGATCTGAGTCGGAAGAAAGAAGAATTACCTCAACATGATCTGCATGGCTGGCTTCAGCATCATCCTGAAGATGATCATTGTCAATAAGATGTATAAAAAAGGAGCCAAGTGAGTCAAGTTCTACCTCAGCATCTGATTCTTCTTCCTCTGGCGGTTCAGAGGAATCGGCAGCTTTCTTCTCTCCGGCCTTCTTGGTGACCTTGGTTTTTACACGAGGAGCACGGGCCGGTTTATTACGTTTCCAGAAAGAGTTGTTGGCCTGAAATTAAGGCAAAGAAAGGTTAGTAAACGGTCGATGTGGAAATCAGTAAAGTATGTACATGAACTTACCGCCGGCGGTTTATTGGAGACGCAAAACGGAGCCAAACCGGTTTGGCTGCATGCAGCGACCGGTTCATCAAGCATCCTCTTTACACATTCAGTGATTTCAAGCTCGGTCATTATTACTTCATGATACCGTTGAGGGTCTTTTACACTTCCAGTATACTCATACATCAATCCGGGGCGGCGGCTCAAAGGCAGAATGCCCCACGAAACCCAGCAGCGGACAAGATCAATGCCGGTTAAACCGTTGGCCATCAGAGCCCGGAACTTGGCGAGTTGAGGAGCAAAATTCTTCCGTTCCGCGGCGGTTAGACGCGGAGGCATTGGGTGGCCATTGCTAAGCCGGTGAGGGCGGTAGCCCGGCAAGGGATTTTCTCCATCAGGAGCAGTATTCTGGCAGTAAAACTAGGTCTAGTTCCAATCTTTAGGATGGCTATGGTGTTTGGAATGAGGGAAATCAACTTCTTTCCTCTTTTGAATTGATACGCCACCAAGCTCTGTGTTGGGGCCATCTGAGAATTCTGTGCGGCGGTTCAGATGAAAGAAATCCCAGAACAGCTCCACGGTTGGCTCTTCTTGAAGGTAAACTTTGCAGAATACTTGAAAGTTGCATATGTTTGATACAGAGTTCAGACCAATATCTTGCGGATGGAGTTGGAAGCTGGCAAGGACATCCCGGAAATTTTTTGATCCGGGCGGACTAAATCCCCGGTCTAAATGTTGCATAAAAACAATCACCTCTCCCTCTTGAGGTTTAGGTGGACATTCCGATTCCGGAACTCGCCAGTGGAGAATTTTCTTTGAAGCTAAAGCACCAGTGATGACGTAACCATTGATCTGTGTCTCTGTGATCCGGGATGGAACCCAATTGCAAGCAGAAAATTGCTTCGACATTCCGGAATGAGGAACTGAAAATAAAAAGTGCCGGTTTAAGGCGTCTAATTCAGTGTTAAACCGAAGAAGGATACTGTGCGAGTTCAGTTGGCGGTTTAAGAGAGGGCTAATGTTATATGGCGGATTGACGCTTAAGGAGTTAAACCGCCTATAGGCAGGATGGCCAGAATTCGAAATTTCTGCTAAGTGTTACAAAAACAGGTTTCACAATATGGCAGTAAAATTTTGGATCTACCATGGATAATCTAAGAAAATGTTTCTGAGCCCTACAATGGCGCTAAAGAGGAACAGAGACAAACCAGATGGAGTCTATTCAGAAGCAGTAAGATACTACGGTACGGTGAACTAACAACATGGATCTAGCCGCAGTTCAAAACTATCAGGCACACATATGTATATTCAACAGGAAGACTAGAAGGAGGAACACAAAAGAACTGATGAAACGGCGATGAACATGGATGAACTTGAAACCCTAATGGAGATCTAGGGTTACAGGGAAGGGAACTTACCAGGGCCACACGGCGGCGGAAGAGCGCGGCAGGTTCTCTGGAACAAACAGGGTGATGCAGCGGCCTTGGTCGGTGCAGATTCGAAGATCGACGGCGGCGGCGGCGCTGGGGTTCTTCCGGTCGCGAGGAAGAAGAAGATAAGAAAGGGGAGAAAATGAAAGTGCCCTTCGGGTGTATTTATAACAGGGCAGGGAGATAAGTGACAGGCGCGAGAATCGAGGAGTCCAAAGAGACAAGTGACGCAGCTATCGCCTTGATTTCCTGGATGGCATTAAATGGAGGAAATCTTTTTATTTATTTTTTACAAAAATGACGTCATGATGATCCGTTGCTGTATCCAGAGGATGACGTCACGGCGGTTTAACAAAGTTTATAAAAGAAGGCATCATGGCGGTTTACGAGAAATGAAGGAAGGCGTTCACAGGATTTTGCTAAGTATTGAAGATTAACATGAACAGGTTCAAATCAATCTGGGGCCTAATGTTGGGGATATAACTATTGAGTATAAACCGCCCAGGAGGGGCCGGTTCACACTCAACCATATTGAAGCCCACGAAGACCCGGAAGGTGGCACTTTACTATGAAACTTAGAGGCCCAGAGCCCAAAGGCGGATTAGGGCCCATAGTGGTAAACCGCCATAGTCATATAGCTTGTATTGTAAGATAAGGAAAGGAGAGACCGAGCCGAATACTTGTATGAGTTGGCCTTGGGACTCTGTAAACCGGCTGGGCGTCAACCCGTGTATATAAGGGGACGACCCGGCGGCAGTTCAGGGATAAGAAACAACAACTCGAGACTCAGGCAAGCGTATTCCGCTCCCTGGTCATCGAAACCCAATCAATCCCGTCACAACTAGACGTAGGCTTTTACCTTCATCGAAGGGGCCGAACTAGTATAAAACTCACATGTCCCTTGTCCGGTTTAACCTCTTCAAGCTAACCCGTTGCGATGGCTCCACGACTAAGTCCTTTCACAAGGACATCTGACGTGATAATTCCACGACAAACCCCGTATACAATTCCCTTTGTCAATCGGTACGTTACATGCCCGAGACTCCATCGTCGGTATCCCAATACCTCGTTCAATCTCGTTACCGCCAAGTCACTTTACTCGTACTGTAATGCATGATCCCGTGACCAAACACTTGGTCACTTTGAGTTCATTATGATGATGCATTACCGAGTGGGCCCGGAGATACCTCTCCGTCATACGGAGTGACAAATCCCAGTCTCGATCCGTGTCAACCCAACAGACACTTTCGGAGATACCTGTAGTGCACCTTTATAGTCACCCAGTTACGTTGTGATGTTTGGTACACCCAAAGCACTCCAAAGGTATCTGGGAGTTACACGAACTCATGGTCTAAGGAAAAGATACTTGACATTGGAAAAGCTCTAGCAAAACAAACTACACGATCTTGTGCTATGCTTAGGATTGGGTCTTGTCCATCACATCATTCTCCCAATGATGTGATCCCGTTGTCAACGACATCTAATGTCCATAGTTAGGAAACCATGACTATCTGTTGACCAACGAGCTAGTCAACTAGAGGCTTACTAGGGACGTATTTGGTCTAAGTATTCACACGTGTATTACGATTTCCGGATAATACAATTATAGCATGAATAAAAGACAATTATCATGAACAAGGAAATATAATAATAATCCTTTTATTATTGCCTCTAGGGCATATTTCCAACAGTCTCCCACTTGCACTAGAGTCAATAATCTAGTTACATTGTGATGAATCGAACACCCATAGAATTCTGGTGTTGATCATGTTTTGCTCGCGAAAGAGGTTTAGTCAACGGATCTGCGACATTCAGATCCGTATGTACTTTGCAAATATCTATGTCTCCATCTTGAACATTTTCATGGATGGAATTGAAACGACGCTTGATGTGCCTGGTCTTCTTGTGAAACCTAGGCTCCTTGGCAAGGGCAATAGCTCCAGTGTTGTCACAGAAGAGTTTGATTAGCCCCGATGCATTGGGTATGACTCCTAGGTCGGTGATGAACTTCTTCACCCAAATCGCTTCATGTGCTGCCTCCGAGGCTGCCATGTACTCCGCTTCACATGTAGATCCCGCCACGACGCTCTGCCTGCAGCTGCACCAGCTTACTGCTCCACCATTCAACATATACACGTATCCGGTTTGTGACTTAGAGTCATCCAGATCTGTGTCGAAGCTAGCATCAACGTAACCCTTTACGACGAGCTCTTCGTCACCTCCATAAACGAGAAACATGTCCTTTGTCCTTTTCAGGTACTTCAGGATATTCTTGACCGCTGTCCAGTGTTCCTTGCTGGGATTACTTTGGTACCTTCCTACCAAACTTACGGCAAGGTTTACATCAGGTCTGGTACACAGCATGGCATACATAATAGATCCTATGGCTGAGGCATAGGGGATGACACTCATCTCTTCTTTATCTTTTGCCGTGGTCGGGCATTGAGCCGAGCTCAATCTCACACCTTGCAGTACAGGCAAGAACCCTTTCTTGGACTGATCCATTTTGAACTTCTTCAAAATCTTATCAAGGTATGTGCTTTGTGAAAGACCTATGAGGCGTCTTGATCTATCCCTGTAGATCTTGATGCCTAATATGTAAGCAGCTTCTCCAAGGTCCTTCATTGAAAAACACTTATTCAAGTAGGCCTTAATGCTGTCCAAGAATTCTATATCATTTCCCATCAAAAGTATGTCATCTACATATAAAATGAGAAATGCTACAGAGCTCCCACTCACTTTCTTGTAAACGCAGGCTTCTCCATAAGTCTGCATAAACCCAAACGCTTTGATCATCTCATCAAAGCGAATGTTCCAACTCCGAGATGCTTGCACCAGCCCATAAATGGATCGCTGGAGCTTGCATACTTTGTTAGCATTCTTAGGATCGACAAAACCTTCCGGCTGCATCATATACAACTCTTCCTTAAGATAACCGTTAAGGAATGCCGTTTTGACGTCCATCTGCCATATCTCATAATCATAGTATGCGGCAATTGCTAACATGATTCGGACGGACTTAAGCTTCGCTATGGGAGAGAAAGTCTCATCATAGTCAATCCCTTGAACTTGTCGATAACCCTTAGCGACAAGTCGGGCTTTATAGATGGTGACATTACCATCCGTGTCCGTCTTCTTCTTAAAGATCCATTTGTTTTCTATTGCTCGCCGATCATCGGGCAAGTCAGTCAAAGTACACACTTTGTTTTCATACATGGATTCTATCTCGGATTGCATGGCTTCAAGCCATTTGTTGGAATCTGGGCCCGCCATCGCTTCTTCATAGTTCGAAGGTTCACCGTTGTCTAACAACATGATTTCCAGGACAGGGTTGCCATACCACTCTGGTGTGGAACGTGTCCTCGTGGACCTACGAAGTTCAGTAGCAACTTGATCCGAAGTACCTTGATCATCATCATTAATTTCCTCTCCAGTCGGCGTAGGCACCACAGGAACATTTTCCTGAGCTGCACTACTTTCCGGTTCAAGAGGTAGTACTTCATCGAGTTCTACTTTCCTCCCACTTACTCCTTTCGAGAGAAACTCCTTTTCCAGAAAGGATCCGTTCTTGGCAACAAAGATCTTGCCTTCGGATCTAAGGTAGAAGGTATACCCAATGATTTCCTTAGGGTATCCTATGAAGACGCATTTTTCCGACTTGGGTTCGAGCTTTTCAGGTTGAAGTTTCTTGACATAAGCATCGCATCCCCAAACTTTTAGAAACGACAGCTTAGGTTTCTTCCCAAACCATAATTCATACGGTGTCGTCTCAACGGATTTAGACGGTGCCCTATTTAAAGTGAATGTAGCTGTCTCTAGTGCGTATCCCCAAAATGATAGCGGTAAATCGGTAAGAGACATCATAGATCGCACCATATCCAATAGAGTGCGATTACGACGTTCGGACACACCGTTACGCTGAGGTGTTCCAGGCGGCGTGAGTTTTGAAACGATTCCACATTTCCTTCAGTGTGTACCAAATTTGTGACTTAAATATTCTCCTCCACGATCTAATCGTAGGAACTTTATCTTTCGATCACGTTGATTCTCTACCTCATTCTGAAATTCCTTGAACTTCTCAAAGGTCTCAGACTTGTGTTTCATCAAGTAGACATACCCATATCTACTCAAGTCATTAGTGAGAGTGAGAACATAACGATATCCTCCGTGAGCCTCAACGCTCATTGGACCGCACACATCGGTATGTATGATTTGGTTGCTCGCTCCATTGTTCCGGAGAACGAAGTCTTGGTCATTTTACCCATGAGGCATGGTTCGCACGTGTCAAATGATTCATAATCGAGAGACTCTAAAAGTCCATCAGTATGGAGCTTCTTCATGCGCTTGACACCTATGTGACCAAGGCGGCAGTGCCACAAGTATGTGGGACTATCGTTATCAACTTTACATCTTTTGGTATTCACACTATGAATATGTGTAACATTACGTTCGAGATTCATTAAGAATAAACCATTGACCATCGGGGCATGACCATAAAACATATCTCTCATATAAATAGAACAACCGTTATTCTCGGATTTAAATGAGTAGACATCTCGCATCAAACGAGATCCAGATACAATGTTCATGCTCAAACTTGGCACTAAATAACAATTATTGAGGTTTAAAACTAATCTCGTAGGTAAATGTAGAGGTAGCGTGCCGACGGCGATCACATCGACCTTGGAACCATTCCTGACGCGCATCGTCACCTCGTCCTTCGCCAGTCTCCGCTTATTCCGCAGCTCCTGCTGTGAGTTACAAATATGAGCAACGGCACCGGTATCAAATACCCAGGAGTTACTACGAGTACTGGTAAGGTACACATCAATTACATGTATATCAAATATACCTTTAGTGTTGTCGGCCTTCTTGTCCGCTAAGTATTTGGGGCAGTTCCGCTTCCAGTGACCCTTCCCTTTGCAATAAAAGCACTCAGTCTCAGGCTTGGGTCCATTCTTTGACTTCTTCCCGGCAACTGGCTTACCGGGCGCGGCAACATCTTTGCCGTCCTTCTTGAAGTTCTTCTTACCCTTGCCCTTCTTGAACTTAGTGGTCTTATTGACCATCAACACTTGATGTTCTTTCTTGATTTCAACCTCTGCTGACTTCAGCATTGAGAATACTTCAGGAATGGTCTTCACCATCCCTTGCATATTGTAGTTCAACACAAAGCTCTTGTAGCTCGGTGGGAGCGACTGAAGGATTCTGTCAATGACCGCCTCGTCCGGGAGGTTGATCTCCAGCTGGGACAGGCGGTTGTGCAACCCAGTTGACCGAAAGGTTGAACATGCTAGTCTCTTGTGTTCCGAGGCCATGTTTGTACATGCTAGTCTCGTCAAGTTAACCCTAAGTGTTATTGCATGTGTAAAACTGTCTTACACCCGTTGTATGTGAACGTAAGGATCTATCACACCTGATCATCACGTGGTGCTTGGAAATGACGAACTTTAGCAACGGCGCACAGTTAGGGGGAACACTTTCTTAAAATTATTATAAGGGATCATCGTATTTACTACCGTCGTTCTAAGTAAACAAGATGCATAAACATAATAAACATCACATGCAATTATATAATAGTGACATGATATGGCCAATATCATATAGCTCCTTTGATCTCCATCTTCGGGGCTCCATGATCATCTTCGTCACCGGCATGACACCATGATCTCCATCATCGTGTCTTCATGAAGTTGTCACGCCAACGACTACTTCTACTTCTATGGCTAACGTGTTTAGCAATAAGGAAAAGTAATTTACATGGCGTTCTTCAATGACATGCAGGTCATACAAAAATAAAGACAACTCCTATGGCTCCTGCCTGTTGTCATACTCATCGACATGCAAGTCGTGATTCCTATTACAAGAACATGATCTCATACATCACAATATATCATTCATCATTCATCACAACTTCTAGCCATATCACATCACAGACAATTGCTGCAAAAACAAGTTAGACGTCCTCTAATTGTTGTTGCATCTTTTACGTGGCTGCAATTGGGTTCTAGCAAGAACGTTTTCTTACCTACGAATAACCACAAGGTGATATTGTCAACTTCTATTTACCCTTCATAAGGACCCTTTTCATCGAATCCGCTCCAACTAAAGTAGGAGAGATAGACACCCGCTAGCCACCTTATGCAACTAGTGCATGTCAGTCGGTGGAACCTGTCTCACGTAAGCGTACGTGTAAGGTCGGTCCGGGCCGCTTCATCCCACAATACCGCTGAAGCAAGAAAAGACTAGTAGCGGCAAGCAAGTTGACAAGATCTACGCCCACAACAAAATTGTGTTCTACTCGTGCAATAGAGAACTACGAATAGACCTAGCTCATGATGCCACTGTTGGGGAACGTTGCAGAAAATTAAAAAATTTCCTACGGTTTCACCAAGATCCATCTATGAGTTCATCTAAGCAACGAGTCATATGAGAGAGATTGCATCTACATACCACTTGTAGATCGCGTGCGGAAGCGTTCAATGGAACGGGGATGATGGAGTCGTACTCGCCGTGATCCAAATCACCGATGACCAAGTGCTGAACGGACAGCACCTCCGTGTTCAACACACGTACAGAGCGGACGACGTATCCTCCTTCTTGATCCAGCAAGGGGGAAGGAGAGGTTGAGGAAGAAGGCTCCAGCAGCAGCACGACGGCGTGATGATGGTGGAGAGGCAGTACTCCGACAGGGCTTCACCAAGCACTCAACGGAGGAGGAGAGGTGTTGGGGAGGGGAGGGGCTGTGCCTTGGATCAGATGTTCAGCCCTCCCCTCGCCCCTCTATTTATAGGGGAAGGGGGAAGGGGGCCGGCCCCCTCTAGATGAGATCTAGAGGGGGGCGGTGGCCAGGGAGGGGGGCTTGCCCCCCAAGCAAGGGGGGCGCCCCCACTAGGGTTCCCCCCCCCCCAACCCTAGGCGCATGGGCCCAAGGGGCTGGTTCCCTGCCCCTTGCGTCCCGTGAGGCCCTCCGAGAGAGGTGGCCCCTCCCGGTGGACCCCCGGAACCCCTCCGGTGGCCCCGGTACAATACCGATATGCCCCCGAAACTTTCCGGTGTCTGTATGACAACTTCCCATATATAAATCTTCACCTCCGGACCATTCCGGAACTCCTCGTGACGTCCGGGATCTCATCCGGGACTCCGAACAACATTCGGTAATCACATACAAGTCTTCCTAATACCCCTAGTGTCACCGAACCTTAAGTGTGTAGACCCTACGGGTTCGGGAGACATGCAGACATGACCGAGATGGCTCTCCGGTCAATAACCAACAGCGGGATCTGGATACCCATGTTGGCTCCCATAGGCTCCTCAATGATCTCATCGGATGAACCACGATGTCGAGGATTCAATTAACCCCGTATACAATTCCCTTTGTCAATCGGTACGTTACATGCCCGAGACTCGATCGTCGGTATCCCAATACCTCGTTCAGTCTCGTTACCGGCAAGTCACTTTACTCGTACCATAATGCATGATCCCGTGACCAAACACTTGGTCACTTTGAGCTCATTATGATGATGCATTACCGAGTGGGCCCAGAGATACCTCTCCGTCATACGGAGTGACAAATCCCAGTCTCGATCCGTGTCAACCCAACAGACACTTTCGGAGATACCTGTAGTGCACCTTTATAGTCACCCAGTTACGTTGTGACGTTTGGTACACCCAAAGCACTCCTACGGTATCCGGGAGTTACACGATCTCATGGTCTAAGGAAAAGATACTTGATATTGGAAAAGCTCTAGCAAAACGAACTACACGATCTTGTGCTATGCTTAGGATTGGGTCTTGTCCATCACATCATTCTCCCAATGATGTGATCCCGTTGTCAACGACATCTAATGTCTATAGTCAGGAAACCATGACTATCTGTTGACCAACGAGCTAGTCAACTAGAGGCTTACTAGGGACGTATTTAGTCTAAGTATTCACACGTGTATTACGATTTCCGGATAATACAATTATAGCATGAATAAAAGACAATTATCATGAACAAGGAAATATAATAATAACCCTTTTATTATTGCCTCTAGGGCATATTTCCAACACTTGGTAGCTGTTGTCACTCACTCCTGGGCTGCTGTCAGGTGTTAGTTAAGCCTGCTACTTGTTGGTAGAACCTGCAAAATGTGCCTAAAGGTTACACCTTCTAGTAACCTTGATGTCGAATCCCATCGGTAATGTTTTATTGTGTACCGTGTGCTTGACATTCAGAAGTTTGCAATGAATCTTTGTGGTGGTTCCTTGATGCATGTAAATAAATCTGTAATGTTAGCATACAGCTCTGTCACCAAGGATGATATGTTAAGTCTCTTGTGTATGTTGTTGATGTAGTGAATAGTAGCTGATAATACAGGTTGTGTTCTAATATGAATTTTCTCCACTATATTTTTTTTGCTCTTTTCTTTTGGAATAAAGTAAAACATAAGATTACATCTGAGCCATACAAACTACATACTAATGAATAAACAGAAGAAAACTAGGCTTTGTTGAGAATTTTTCAAACAAAAAGATGAGACTACACAATAATATTATGAATTGCTTGCTTGCTACTATTTTTAGCTACTGTTTTCATTCAAAAATTATTGGAGTTTATATCATATATATTGTTGGCATGTATTTCATATGTTCTGTAGCATTAAGGCTAAATAGCATGCCATTTTTGGTTTTGTCTCCGACCATCGTGTTGTGATGATATTGTGGGGTGTTGTGGGGTTGCAGCGGGGCGAGGACGGGATAATGATTTTGCAGGTACCCCAAGAGGCCCTTGAGTTTGCCGGAATGTCGATTAAATTATGTTCCGGTAAATTCAGGTACTCCATATGTCCTATTTTCAGCAAAGGTCATGCTGAAATTTTCCATGAATTTTAGCATGACTTTGCTAAAAATAGGACATATGGGGTACTTGCGAATAATGCATGGGCCGGGGTATCTTAGTACTTAATTAAGTAGGATCAACTATTTTTTTGTCCATCACTCGATAAACTACATGTATGTGTATTTAGCGTGACTTTTTTTAGGCAACACAGTGGGTGATCTTCCAACTGCATTTTTTCTAAGAAGATGCAAATGAATAAAATTGGCTCACCGTGCCAAGGGAAATCAGGCTCAATGCAGGACAGATGCAGTTGATTTGTTGTTCTTATGGACTTCTTGACTAAGACAATTCCTAACAATTTCTGTAGATTTCCAACATTCAGTTTTGTACCGCACACCGAAGCCCCAAGAAAGAAAACTGCAATCTGAAACAGATGATCAATTTTCAGCCCTTGGATTAGTTTAGTATTTTTTTTCACACACTGAGACACCCTTGCTTGCCATGTATGTGAGAGAGATAGTGAGAGGAGACAAGAAGAAGGGGGTTAGGAAGGGACTTGGACCTTAGCAACAACACACTAACAGGTTCCATCCCAAAACACCTAGGCAATATCACAAACATCTCTCAATTGTTCCTTGACAATAACCAACTTTTTGGCGACATTCCTTGAGAATTAGGTTATTTGGTCAACTTAGAGATCTTGTTCCTTGAAAATAACCAACTTTTTGACCAAACTTTTTTCCTATTTAGAGCGAACATGGCCCACAACGATGAGGCCTGCGGTTCGGGTAAGCAATTCTGGGAGCTGTCCCAGAAGATGGAGGAAGAACCTCACCGCTATGAGGACGCCGTGGAAGACACCGATCCTGACTACACAACCCCTAGTGGCGTCGGGGATGACACCACTGATGGTGCCGCTGAGGATGCCACCACTGATGATGGCAGCGCATGCATAGATGGCAGCCAAGCGAAGAGGCAACGGAAGGACCAGCACCCAAACGTGCTCGGCACCGTCAAGCAGGAATTTACCGAAGCGTCCTCCAGTGGGCATCCAACGGCACCCAAAGAATTAGTCAGTGGGTAATCGGGACAACTCGGGTGCATTCTCCGGAGCACTGTCTCGATCAACACCGAGAACCTAAGGCATCGTGACCGAGGGAATTTGCGCAACCTCCTCTTCATGAAGCTGCACGAACGACACAAGTTCCCCGGTGACGTCACAAACACACGCCTCTCAGGGAATAAAGTGCACAGTGCCGCCCTCACGAAGATGAGCACGGCCCTGGATACTTGGAGAGCCGTGGTGAGGAGAAGGATTCTAAGAGGTGATAGTTATGAGAAGATCAAGGAGACAAATCCTTCGATCAGCGAAGATGACTACAAGGAGTTCAAGATCAAGTGCGAGAGCAACGGAACCGCGGAATCAAGTCAGTGGGGGAAAGATATGCGGGACTTGAATTTAGGGGTCCACAAACTCGGTCCCGGCGGTTATAGAGTGACGGAACCTATATGGGATAAGGAGGACGCGGAGCGTGCCGAGCAAGGCCTACCGCCCCTCTTCGATAAATACCGTGACAAGCAGACCAGGAACTATGTCAAGGCCCGGTAAAAGGTGGACCCAGTAACAAAGGAGCTTACCATGGATCCAAAGACCAAGGCACTTGAGCTTGTTTTGGTAAGGAATACACCCCCACGTAATTAGCTCCATATGGTTGCATTCTAATTAATGAAGCCAAATTTCTAAATGGTTCACGTTCCTTCTGCAGGACACTGAAAGCAGTAGCGCGGGGTCGTCTTAGATCTCCCCTTGGGACAACACTTTAAATAGGGCGTTGAACGTAATGAAAAACAAGGGTAAGTTTAGTAAGCCGTCGTCAGCTGGTCGTGTGGCCGGCAAAGGCTTGTCCACGAAATGGTCGAAATACTATAACGCTGGTGGGTGAAAGGAGAGAAAGACCAGCTCGGAAAGCTAGGAGCGCGAGGTTCAAGAACTCAAGGCACAAGTGGCGCGGATTCCGGAGATGTTCCAAGAGCAAGTGCGAGACCAACTGGGAGTGACGATCACCGCCATTATGCCTACCTTGGTTTCTGGGCTGCAGGCATGGATTGCGGGCGGCCAACAGGGGCCGCCTCCGATTCCCAGCTTCACGGCCAGCAACTCGCACAACGCGCCGGCGGTGCCATTGGTGTCTTCGGTGCCGGCACGGGCATTGGAGCTTAATGCACCCGGGTGTGGGAAGAATACACCGGCTGGCACCTCGGCAGCAAGCGGCCCCTCCATCACTTGCACGCTCGCTGTTGGCGGTCCCTCGACATTAGCAGAGCTCGACGCCATCATGATAACTAAGCCTCTCGGCCAATGACTTCATCTCCTTGCCTTTGACTGGGCATCCCTGACGCCCTACATGTTTTCGTAGGGCATCACCGACGTTCCATGCACTCTCCTGCACTTCGTGGGTAGCGAGTTGATTGATGTCGCCAAGGGCAGAATCATTCAACCGGGCAACCCCGTGTTCCACGGTAATCCGATGCCACCCACCGTGTATAGGGTTCAACTGGTTCGGGTGTGGCCAGGCTGCGACGACTTGTTACCTCCGTTTCGACCCGCTGGGGCCGACGAAGATGATGTGATGACCCTCAGTGCCTGCTTAAGCTAGCCCCTGCTTTGGCCGAAGAGCTAGATTCGTTTGGGGGTGGGGGACACCACCCCACAGACAACACCGCTAGTCATGCCGGCGCTAAGCCATGGCAAGACCGCCGCAACGCTACCGGACATGCCGGACATGCATATGGCACAGGATCCGGACATGCATATGGCACAGGATCCGTATGACGACGACGACGATGGTACATGTACCAACGTCGATAAGTACTTCAATGAACATGGGTACGGTGATGAATTCTTGGGGCCTCCTTCTCAAGAACCCAACCCTGCAAAAGACGACCGCGATCTAGCTGGTACCACGGAGAAACCCAATTACAACAGGCGTTGTCTGGCATTCAGTTCTCAGGAGATGCCTCCAGCTGCCGCCTTCACCGAGCCTCAGATAGCCAAGGTGCAAAATACTATCAGCCCCAACACACTCAAGAAGGCGGTCTCTGAGCAGAACTCGATCCCATTACAGCAGAAGAAGAAGGGACGAAAAAGAAAGAATAACAAGGGTGCGAGCCAGCCGGCACCGAGTACGATCTGTGCTTAGGACGGGCCACCTTCACCTAAGGATATCTCAAGGAGGGTGCATGTGGGGGGTAGGCCGATGCTACCGACTAATCTGCTCAATGCTGCAACCGGTGCTATGCGGAGTCTACATGACAGTGTTCTTACTTTGGAGAAGCGGCGTCTCTCCGAGAAGATGTGGCATACCCGGTTTTCGTGGCCAAGGTGCCAGAGGGTAAGGGCTTTGTCGATAGCACCATAGGGGGTATGATCGTCCTGCGGTTTGATGACATCTTCGCTATGTTTAACCTTCATCCGCTGCACTACACCTTCATTCAGCTATTTTCACTGAGTATGGAGATGCGGATCATTAGATACAAGACCCTGCACATCATGATAGTCGACCCCTTCTATATGTGTGCCAAGATCTTGGGCAGCGCTGGGGACCGGCAAGTCGCGAGTTCATACCTCGAAGGCATCATTCTGGCAAACCCAGATAAGGATAACTTCCTCGTGCCTTACTTTCCCGAGTAAGTCATCCCCTCAACGCCCCGTAACATATGATTTCTTAGATTTCGATTGTTCTTTTTTTTCTAGCATTCCGTGTTTTGTGTAGTGACACACATTGCACACTCATCCTCTTAAGCCCGAAATATCCCATGACCACGTATTTCGACTCGGACCGTCAGTCGAAGAAAGACTACACAAATATCAAGAAAGTTCTTGATGAAGCTCTCCCCGGCTACGCCAGATCTGGAGGCACCTTCAGCAGGCCAATTCGTAGGTACGCCAAGCACGTGTTCACCCACAATACGACGTTCCCCTGCGTCAAGCAGCCGCCTGGCGGTCAGAAGGATGCCTACTACGCCCTCCATCACATGCGGGCGATCGTACGGGACCATAATCACCTCCTGCTACCAAATAATCTCAAAGATTGGGCCGCACGCTTGTCGGCAATCCAGGATGTGGACATCAAACAAGAATTCTTTCGCATCCAGTAGGAGTTTGCGGAAATCATCCATCAAGATGTCCTTCGTACCTAGGGGCAGTCCTACCTCACATATCAATCGTCCAACAGTGAGATAGAAACAACACTACGAATGCAGGCTGACAACAACCGCGAGTTCATGACCATCACGATAGACGGTGGCTTCTTCCATGCTCCAGTCCCTGAGTCGAGTCGAAAGTAGTGATGCTATGTACTTCTGAAATATCGATTAGCTCATGTTGTAATTAAACTTTAATGAACTTGTATGTCTCTTTAGTTTGGACAGTCGTTCAACTTATATGTAATCGATGCTATTTATTAGTAGGACCATGAATCGTGCTATTAATGTGTTGCTTTTCTCTTCCGATCCTTTTGTTGTATACTTATATATTGCTTATGTATTGTCTGTGAATTGCTACTAACATTTTGTTTGTCTAGTGCATAGAGATGCCGTCGTATGTCGTGTACAAGGGTAAGGCTTCCGGAGTCTACGACGATTGGGAGGAGTGTCGGAGACAGGTTCACCGTTTCGGCGGTAACAATTTCAAAGGGTACACCACTAGTGCGGAGGCGGAAGCTAGATACACGCGCTATCTAGCGGGAGAGAGGAGGGAGCGTTGGAGGAACCGGATGAAGACCAGTTTCATCACGATGATGCTCATCGTGATGAGCGCAGCTCTCTTCTATGTGATGGTAGTTTAGATGATCGATATCGAGTTGTAATGTGAAGACAAACTCGCTACTCGCGGTCTCGAGACTTGTAATGTTCTAACTTTGTTCGGTATTTTGAATTCAGAGACTAATATGATGAATTGTATTCGGAGACTAATCTTCTATTGTATTCGATAAATCTACTGTTTATATGTTGTGATGTCTATATTCTGTGCAATAATATATTTTGTAACATGTGCAAATATCAGAAAAGAAAAGAAATCCTAATAATCATACTAGTGACGCATCATACTGCCCTTTAGTGGCGCACTGCAATAAACACACTAGTGGCGCATTAACTAGAAGTGCGCCATTAGTAACCCAGAGCACAAGGTAAATATGGCCCCCTTGGAGGCATAGTAATGGCGCACCGTTTGACATACTAATGGTGCACTTCCAGGTGCGCCACTATTGTCTCGTATACTAATGGCGCACCAGGGGTGCGCCAGGGGTGCGCCATTAGTACTAGTTACTAGTGACGTGATGATAGTGGTGTACATGTAGTGCACCATTAATGGCCAAAACAAGTGCGCCACTAATTAGCCTTTTCCTAGTAGTGGCAGGATTAAGGCAGCAGCTAGGAGAGGGGCACCCGAGATGCGCCGGGGCTGGAGTCAGGGGGCGCAAGCGTGTGGGGGGCGGTCAGCCCCGCCGCCACCATCCCGGGGCGCGGCGCTGCTTCACCGACCAACGCTCCAGTGCCGGCGCAA
>NC_041383.1:780384871-780402365 GCF_002162155.2 Triticum dicoccoides
GGGTTTTCCCCGTGTCGCCACAAGAGGGCGACATGGAGGGGGAGGGGTGTGTTCAACATTGTTGTTTATCGGTTGTGCTCTGTTTGTTGATGACTAGTTTCTTTGACTTGCATCACCTGAAAAATAATGTTGGGCATACTATGGGTGGAAGATGCCACATACAAGGCCCCAATATCAAACAACAGTTTGGCAAAGAAGAAGATCCCGAGCAGAAAAGAAAGAAGCCAGGAAAGCACTGACCAAAACAAACTTGACACTAACATTGCCATCATCATCACTCGGCCACTAACACTCCACCTAATAGATGGCCAAAACCACACACTGTCACTCACCGACGCCCACATTAGGACAAAGATAGAGTTAGGAGACTCTTAACATACTATTACAAAGTTCATCCTGGGTAATAAAAGTAGAATTATGTATCCATCCAACTACTGGTTTGGCCGGTTCGGAAATTTCGAAGCGTCTGTCTGCTGGTTTGGCCGGTTACGGCAGTGACCCAGCACCCAGGTCCTGCATCTATCAGTCGTTGTCTGTTAGGCCTTGTACAATGGGAGATGTTTAGGGAAATGCTTAGAAAAATAAATTGAGTTTTTCTGTCCTGTACAAATAGACACCGATGCTTAAGAAAAGTCTGATGTATTTCTCTAAGCACCTTGCATTGTACAAGGCCTTAGCAGCTAAATCTCACCAACTCTATTACTCTTTCTCACATACAACTCGGTTTGCTCATAACCCAGGATTTTCAGTTTCATCAAACTTCTCCACCTCAAACCTGATACCCATTGGCGCCATGGTTCTTTGTATAGCTGACATTGTGAAAAATTATCTAAGATTTACACGCGATCCCCAAGTACACGAACGGAACCTCCCTCCGCATAATACTAGCAATTCCAACTAGCTGGTCTTCACGTGATCTGCTCCCTTGGCTCAACCCCAAGATGCTAGATTTGCTTTGCCTTTCTGCCCTTGCCTTCCAATGAACTATCCATTGTGATTTTTCTAATTCGCCAGTTGATTTGCCTGCCTATCTCCGTGTCATAAGTGGAGACCCGGTCTCCTTTGTATTCTTCCAAACAAATCTCACCGCTTAGCTCCCGTGTCGCGTGTATCAGCAGCACCTCACACGTATAGACTGCACCAACCCTCATCACGCGGCTCCACTATTTTTATTTTTAGGCCAGTACTAGGCGCCGGCGCGCCGGCCGAAACTTTCGGCCGGTCCAGCCCCAGTCGTTCGATTCACATAATAATAACCGTCCAGATTGCATCTCTTCCCTTGCGCGTGGGTTAAAGCCTCCTCCATCCTCACGTACAGGCTCGTTGCCGTCGGTAGCTTGCTCGCCAGAGCCGCTCGTCGGCGCGCTCGTCAGAGCCGCTCGCTGGAGCTGCTTGTCGGCGCGCTCGTCGGAGCCGGTCGCCGGACCTGCTCGTCGGCTCCCTCGCCGGCGTCGGCCTGCTCGTCGGCTTCCTCGCCGGAGCTGCTCGTCGGCTTGCTCGCCGGAGCCGCCGCTCGCCTGCATGCTCGTCGGCGCGCTCGCCTGCATGCTCGTCGGAGCTGCTCGCCGGTGCGCCATGTGCGATCGAACTTCGCCATGGCCGTTGCAGCAAATCACGTCGCCGGACGCAGCTTTTTTTGTGGCCGGTTGTAGCGAAAATCACGAAGCCATGTGCGATGTAGCAAAATGCGACACCGGTAGTAGCAAAATACGATGCCGGTTGTAGCATATTGTGATGCCAGTTGAAGCATCTAGCAAAAAAGTTGTTGGTTTCAGCATCCCTGTGACAACGGTGGTCACATGTAGCAAAAAACATGGTGGCCATGCGATGTAGCAAAAAGCGACGTTAGATGTAACTGTGTGGGACGCCGGTTGTAACAATTTGTGACAACGGTGGTAACATGCAGAAAAAACACGAAGCCGTATGATGTAGCAAATCGTGAAGCCGGTTGTAGCTGCGTGGGAAGCAGCTTGTAGCAATTTGAGACAACGGTTGTAGCATTAGGGAAACTACGATGTGGGCTGGAGGTAGAAGAAGGGGAAGAGATAAGATAGAAAAGAGAACCAGATGCGTAGGACTCGCCATGTGCGGGAGCAGTTTTGCATGCAGCAGTTTTGCGGAGAGCCAGATGCGTAGGATCCGCCATGTGCGGGAGCAGTTTTGCATACAGCAGTTTTGCATGCGGCTGCGCGTGCGGATCGTGCTACATGTGCGGGGGTTTGGGTGTAAACGCGAGCGGCCGGCCGAAAGTTCGGCCGGCGCGCCGTTTCGAAACATTTCCCTTATTTTTATTGATGAAATGGAAACGGCTCCACTACTTGAACCGGGCCTTGCGTTCGTCGGTCGCCGTCACGGGGTTCCGGTATATCATTGTTGATTCTTCGTCGCCCGCCCGGGCTCCCAATACTGCACTTCACTCGGTGGTTCCATTCCACCCCTGCCAATCTCATCGAACCAAACCAGTAGCAGCATGGCGGGGCCGCAGCCGGGGCGGCTCGCTGCCGTGCCGGAGGGGAGTACGGACGGCGCCAAAGCTGACCACCCGCCGGTGGAGGGACTCTACCGCGACCAGATCCAGGCCGTCTCCGTGTCCGGCGTGTGGAGAAGATCGATTATCTTCGGTCATGGCGGATCCAGCCACTCCAGTGCTTCGAATTCTTGCCCCTCCGACAACTCCGGCTACTCCTCCGGTTCAGCTTCCGCCGTTGCGCTGGACCGCTGTGGCAACCAAGAGCTCACAAGGATTGCTCGCCAAATGATCAGCGACGGGTACACCGGGCGCATGGTTGAAGAATTCGTCGAGGTATCTCCTGCACCAGCACTCAAATTCGGTGGTAGCCCGGACCATGCCCTGAAAAATTGGTTCTCGGAGCTCGACGTCGACTGGGTTATCCAAATCCACGACGAGCCAGGCTTACGACAGCTGCTTCGAGACAAGCCGGCGTCAACCCCGCAAGATTTGGTCGAGAGGTGGATTCGGGCTCTTACCGTAATTGTCGCCAGTATCACTGAGTTGTTGTTCGCCTTCTACACTACGCCGGCGGTCGTACAGTTTAGCAAAGCGAGCATCACCGAGTTGTTTGATGTCGTGGATGTCATCATCATCGTCCTCGAAGCGGAGAAGCTGCAGGCCGTGCTTGACATGTTTACGTGTGTCTGTCGTGAGTTGTACATCTTAAGCATGTTCAACGATATTTTTTTTTCGGCAAAGGTTTTCGACGAGATAGGCGGCCCGTTCCAGAGACAAGCAAAGAGGCTAACAGAGATCACAACAAGCACGATGGAGGAGGTGAGGACACACGTGGAGGAAGATGACTCATGGGCTATCGAGATCCCACGAGGAGGAGGCGAGGTTCACAACAACACTCTGATTCATCATGGATTGCATAGTATCCATGAAGAATGCACACACTTCAATGCAAAACCCTGCACCGAGCCACTACTATGAAAACCTTGGTGGCCTGATCGATGGCACAATCGATTATCTCAAGGCTTTGCTCTTCACAAAATCGGAGTCATGCTCGGATCAAAGCCTCAGGTATCTGTTCCTGCTCAACAATTCCTATTTCATAGCTCGTGTGGTGTTTGAGTCATCGGGATCTTTCATTCCTAAACTACCAATGCTTCTTGGGGACCTGTGCTCTCCTGCTTACCAAAATTGAGATCTCCTGGATTGATCCATCGTTTGATCAACACCCCTTCGCTGGCTAAATTCGAGTCGGCATTTCACAAAACGTACCAGGCTCAAAAGTTCTGGAAGGTTCCAGACACTGGGCTCAGAAATGACCTGCGGAGAGCTATCACCGAGAGAGTCATTTCAGGTTACCGCGACTACCTGGAGGAGCATCCGGAGCTAAAGAAACATGTTGGCTGCCAAAGCAGCAGTCCGGAAGTTCTGGAGGAGATGTTGGGAGAGCTATTTGAAGGCTGAAAACTTCTTGAGGCATCAAACAGAGTCACCCCACAAATCAGATGCTGGAGTGATGTTTCACCCTTGTATTTGGATTCTTTTTTCCCGTTCCTTTTGAGGTGAAGTTGTATTCTGAATCCTGTTGGTGGCTTAATAAGCGCCGGATACTAGGCACCAGCCGCGGTTGTGTTTTTATTTGATTTCCTGATACCATGTCAAATACTTCCACATCTGCTTCTGCATCTCAGTTCTATACCCATGTTTAGTTCTGATTATGCAACATCATATATGCGCTTAGTTCCATACATATATGCACTTAGTTCTATACCCATGTCAGTGCACTTTTATGGGCTGTTTTAAATTTGATTTCCTGATTCCATTTTCATGTCAAAGACTTCCACTTCCACATCTGCTTCTCCGTCAGTTCCGTACATTACCTTTGAGCTGTATATTTTATAATCTCCTAGAGCGAATGTTCAAGCCTTTGTTAACCTTTATAAATATAATACAATAGAGAGAATCTTGAGATAGATACCCCGTGCAAATTAAAGGTTGTATGGGGACTCCACGCCTCCCGCTCGCCATTGCCCCCACCGCAGAGCTAGCCGTGCCGACCCCGCGAGATGCCTCCGAGGCGGCGAAGACGAGATCCAGAGTCCGCGGCCGCGCCACCTTCCCATTCCCCTTCCCCAACCCGAGTCCAAGAGACCTGCGCGGAGCTGGTGAAACTGATTTCGCCGCTCCCGCAGGCGATACTCGTGGCGACGGGGAATCAGGAGTGGGTGGAACGGGCGAGGAGAATCCGTGCCGCCACGGCGGCGTGGATTTGTCGGATCCAGGAGTTGAAGGCGGCGGATCGAGCGGTGGAGGCGGCGAGAGATCCAGCCACCAGAACGGCAGCGATAAGGTTCGCAGACGCCTGCCGTTCCCGTGCGGAAGGGGAGCAGAGAGCTCTAGCGAAGCGGATCTCCGACGAGGCGACAGCGGCAGAGAGGATGAGGATGCCTCTCTTTCCTCACTCCACATCGACGGCGTTCGTGCAGTGGGCGAGGGCGGAGGCAAAATCAGAAGACCCGCGCAGATCGATGTGATGGGATGCCTTACTGGGGGTGGTGCCATCCGGTGCGCCGCTGCAGGACATCTCGACTTGGCCGCCGTCGTCGATTCGAGGCTAAGCTTGGAGGTGGGATGCGAATCGGGTCAGAGACAGGATTTGGAGAAATCAACGACGAATTCTGGTAAGCTCCATGCCTCTGGTTTTTCTCATGATCATAGTGCTGCCCAGTTCCCTAGTCGCCGGCGGACTTCGTCGCCGCCGCCGTTTGTGGTCTCCTCTCCGGTGAGAAGCGAGATGCAGAGTACTAGAATTTGGGGGCGGGGCCCGGGTGTCAGCCTCGCTAGTCTTGACAGCCGTCCGATGCATACCAATTCGATCCTGACCACTGAGATGCGAGCTCCTACTGGCCTGGAGACCTATATCTCCCCCCCTGACGGCAGAACTGATCCCCACCCCCCTAGGGTTCGCCACCATCCCCCCCGCCGCCGCCATGGCAATCTAAATTTAGTCTGGATTCGGCGTGATCTGTTCGTCTCTGGTAATTTCTCGGCTGACGATTGTTTCCTTGCTGGTCCTTCCGATCATCTGTTTGAACCCAAGCAGTTTAGCTTCTCGCGTGATTTTTGGGCGAGGAAGACTGGCAAAATTCCTTTCGCTGCGATAGCTAGGAAGATGGCTGGATCTGGTCAAATCAGGCCAAAAGGGGGACGGAGTGGAGGCGGCCGTGGTCGCAATGATGCTGCCCGGCCTCCGGTCCCTCCTCCTGCACGTCCTCCAGTGACTGCGCCGCCGCTGCGTGCTTTTGCGCCAAATCCAAACCCCGCTACCATTCAGCAAGGACCGCCTCTGTCGATCTTCGCCAAGCCCCCTATCATCCCTATCGGGTCAAGCTCTGTGAATATGATGCACCCAGCTTTGGGTCAGGTGTACCCTGGTTTTTCTGCTCCCAACTACCAGTACCCTCAAATGTCCCCTTGGATGCAACAAACCCAATTCCAATTCCCTTACATGCAGCAGAATCTTCCTGTCCAGTTTCAACAACCTCAACAGCCTGTCAGTACTGGGAGTGCTTCTGGAGGGAGTAGTCAGGTGGGAACTGGAAAAAACAAGAAGAAGAACAGAACAGGTGCAAAAAAACAAGCTAATGCTGCTGCCACTGGGACCATGGATGGTGTTGTTGGACAAGGTGGTACAGATGTTGAGGAATTTATGGTAGATCCTAAGTACATTGGCACAATTTGCTACAACTGTGGCCTCCCTGGCCACTTTGTTGGCATGTGCTCTATCACAAAAGTCTGTTTTATTTGCAAAACACCAGGCCACCACATGGATGCTTGCCCCAAGTGGTATGATCCATACCCAGCTGCTCAATACTGGGGGAGTGCCAACACTGGTCTAGGATTTTTCCACATTGAAGCTGGAGACAAGAGTGATAGTAACTGGCTCAATTTTGGTAATGTTGGTCTGGTTGTTGTGGAAGAAGGTAACATTACTGCTGGTGAATTGAAGAGTTGTTTTGCTAGCATGTGGAAAACTAACTGGCCTTGGCAGATCAGAGCGTATGATGATACTCAATTCTTGGTCAGGTTTCCCCCTAATAAAAAGATTGTTGACCTAGTTGCTTTTAAATCCATCAATCTGAAAAAAGCTGGTGTTACTATCTCCTTCAAAGATTGGCATGGTGAACTTCCTCCTTTTGACTCTCTTAAAGAAGTTTGGGTTAGTATTATTGGCATCCCTCCTGTTTGGTGCTCTTGGCCAGTGATTGCCCAAATTGCTTCCTCTCTGGGTGTCATTGTCAATGTTGATTGGCATGAGATCTTCAGGAGTTTCTATGAGGTTGTCAAAATTCAAGTGGCAGTGAGGAATCCTCTTCAGATCCCTAAAGATAGACTGGTTGAGATCCATCAGGAGTTATATCTACTCAATTTTGAGGTTGATGATGATGTTACTGCTGATTCTCCCTCTCACAGCCACCCAAAGGGCCCCCCTGGTCCCCCTAGTGGGAACAATGGAGACAAGAATGCTGACAGGAACAGTGAAGGGATAAGGATAGCGATGATGATCTGCTGGGAGAAGAAATGGAGCAGGATGCCAACAATCAGCTTACTAGGAATGCCACTTCTGCTCCCAGTGGATCTAAGACTAGGGTCAGCTACTCGCTCCCTTGCACTCCTGTTGGGCGTTCCCCCCTGGGCTTTTCTGCTATGTCTAACTGCCAGGTGGCTCCTGTCACCAAAAGCTATGTTGATGCTGTTAAGAAAACCAAACTAGTGGACTGTGGCAACAGTCTGTTGGTGCAGTTCAACTCTGTGAGTAATGTCACTACCAACATTGGTGTCAACACTATGCCGCCGCCTGCTACTACATTCTCTTGCCCAGCTCCCCAGCCTCTGGCCAATAGGCCTGACAAAGGGAAGTGGGGCCCTGTGGTTGCCACTAGGATGAGCAACAGGATAAAGAGAGATGGTAAAAATGCTATAGCTAAGGCTCAAGATATTAAAAAAGTGCAAAACCTGGAAGTTCCTAGAGGTAGCACTGCAGCCTTTTCTATTAATTCATTTGCTTGCTTAGATAATGATTTGCTCTTACATAATGCTAATTTGTCTGGTTTAAAACTTGGGAATGATCCTAGTAGTTGCAATAATAACATTGACTTCATTAAGAAATTTGAGCTTGATAGGTTCTCTAAATTCCATAAAGATAACCCTGACATGTTTCTTCCTCCTGGCACTGATGCTGATGGTGAGGTTTCTGTTAGTAATTTTATTGACACTGAGAAGCATCCTTCCCCTAGCACTGAAAATATTTCAGATAAGGAAGAAGGTGAGCTCCCTTGGGTGGAAGTATCTCACCAAAGGAACAAAAAAGTGTCAACTAGAAAAAGATATAATAATTATAATCATTTCCCATGATTGGTGCCTTCTGGAATATCAGAGGCCTAAATGGCTCTATTAAGTGTTCTAGAGTGCAAGAGCTTATAAAAGCTTGTAGCCCTGACTTTATTTGTTTATCTGAGACAAAAAAAGCCAATTTCACCATACCACAGCTAGAGGCCATAGACTCTAGAAATGGTTTTGTGTGGAATTGGCTACCTGCTTCAGGTACTGCAGGTGGTATCCTAGTAGGTGTTAAAGAGGATTCTTTTGACATCCTCCAGTGTGAGATAGGAACCTTTTGTATTTCTTGTATTTTGAAATTTAAGCATAATAATACCAGATGGAGATTGATATCTGTGTATGGTTCTGCTTATGATGAGTTCAAGATTGATTTTCTCAATGAGCTTCACAGTGTCCTTGCCGGTTGGTCAGGCCCTACTCTTGTAGGGGGTGATTTCAACCTGGTAAGGGATTCTAGTGAAAAAAATACTGGTAATATTAACCAGCATTGGGCTGGTCTGTTTAATGATTGGATTAACAACTTTGGCCTAATTGAGATCAAAAATGCAGGGAGGAGATATACTTGGGCAAATAATCAAGATAACTTGATTATGGCCACCCTAGACAGAGTGTTTGTTTCTGTAGATTGGGATAGTATCTTTCCTGGGGCCTCCTTAAAAGCCCTACCCAGAGTGGGGAGTGATCATACACCTCTGGTTTTAAATACCACCTCTGGGCCCCCGAATGCTACTTCTAAATTCTTTAGATTTGAAAAATGGTGGCTGAATATTCCTGGGTTTGATGATGTTATTCATAAAGCCTGGAACACCAAGTGCAAAGCCACCAAAGCCATTGATGTCTGGCAATTTAAGATTAGGGCCACCAGGAAAGTTGCGAAAGGCTGGTGTGCTAATTATGAAGCTGACCATAACAGGAAAAGGCAGGCCTTGGTGGCTGAATACAATTGCCTAGATATACTTGCTGAATCTCAACCTTTGTCTCCTAACTCTAAGAATAATATGAAAAAAATTGCAGGCGAGCTGAATGAAATTTGGAGAAAAGAGGAGATCAAAGCAAGACAGAGATCCAGAGAGAAGGAGATCTTGGAGGGGGAGTATAACACTGGTTATTTCAAAGCTGTGGCTAATCAGAAGAGGAGGAAGAAGCAGATTACTATGCTGGAAACCCCTACAGGTCTTGTTGAAGACACGCAAGGTATACTTAAATTAGCTGTTGATTACTACAAGAATTTATTTGGCTATGTTCCTACTATTGACATTGACCTCCAAGATGACTTTTGGGATCATGATAGCATGTTATCTGCTGAGCACTTTGATCTACTCGAAAAACCCTTCTCTGAGGAGGAAATTAAGGCTGCTGTTTTTGGCTCATATGCTGAAGGAGCACCTGGTCCTGATGGCTTTCCTTTCTTATTTTATCAAAAATATTGGGATTTAATTAAAGATGATTTGTTTGCTCTGTTCAGAGATTTGGAGGCTAGAGAGCTTGATTTATATAGGCTCAATTTCTCCCTCCTTACTCTGGTCCCCAAAGAGCCTAATGTTGTTAAACTAGATAGATTCAGGCCTCTTGCCATGATTAACTGCAGTTTTAAAATCTTTGCAAAATGTGCCACCAATAGGTTTGGCCCTGTTTGCAATTTTTTAATTTCTCCCAACCAGACTGCTTTCCTTAAAGGAAGATTTATCCTTGAAAGCATAGTGGCGGCCCATGAGGTAGTTCATGCAGTTGCCACTAATAAAATGACTGGTTTTTGTTTTAAACTTGACTATGAAAAAGCATATGACATGATCAGTAGAGAATTCCTACTGAAAATGTTTTGGAAGAGAGGATTTGGCCCCATTTGGATGCATAAGATTGAATCCTTGCTCTGCAAAGGTTCTGTTGGTGTTAGAATAAATGACACTAACAGTGAATATTTCATAGCTGGTAAAGGAGCTAGGCAGGGAGACCCTATTTCCCCTCTCCTGTTCAATTTAGTTGCTGACGTTTTCACTAGAATTTTGATCAAAGCTGCTGGTGCAAATTTGATTGCTGGTGTTTTTCCCCCCTCAAACCCGGCTGGAGTTGTCAGCATGCAATATGCTGATGACACCCTGCTCTTCCTAGATAATAATCTAGAGCATGCCAAAAACCTTAAGTGGCATCTGTCTTGTTTTGAGCAGATCTCCGGTATGAGGATTAATTTCCACAAATGTGATCTAGTCCCTATTAATATTGACAGTAGGGAGGCCTTGGTTTTTGCCCAAACTCTGGGCTGTAAAATTAGCACTTTCCCTATTAAGTACTTGGGTGCCCCCTTACATTTTAGTAAAATTAGAAAAGAGGATCTTCAACCTACTGTTGATAAGATCATCAAGAAAGCTGCTGGGTGGAGAGGGAGATTGCTCTCCTTTGGCAAGAGACTAATTTTGGTCCAGGCCTGCCTAGCTAGTATACCTACTTACCTCATGGGCTATATTAAATTTCCTAAGTGGGCCATTAAGCTCATTAACTCCCAATTAGCTCATTGCTTTTGGGATGATTATGAGGGCCATCACAAATATCATTTGACGGCCTGGAACTCTATCAATATGAGGAAAGAGTTTGGTGGTTTTGGTATTACTGACATAGGAGATTTAAATTTAGCTCTTTTAGCCTCTTGGATTAACAGATACTACAACTCTGAGGGCAAAATTTGGAAGAATATTATTGATTCCAAATATAATCCCCAGAATAGTAATATTTTTGCTTGCTCTGCTACCGGAGCTTCCCCCTTCTGGAAGGGAGTGATTTGGGCAGCTCAAGCTGCCAAAATTGGTTTCTCCTGGAAAGTGGGCAACGGCAAGAGAACTAGATTCTGGGAGGACCATTGGTTTAGCAATGCTACTTTGGCTACCCAATATTGGGAGCTGTACAACCTAGCCAATGAGCATAACGTCACCATTAATAATATTTGGGACGGCTGTAACCTTAAGCTTACGTTTAGACGGTGTTTTACCCATGAGCAGATGACTCTTTGGTTTGAACTAGTAGAAATTGCCAAATCCATTCGGGTAGTAGATGAGGATGACTTCCCTGTGTGGAATCTGAATTCCAAAAAGGTATTCACAGTTAAATCCTTCTACAAGTTCATTAATTTCCGAGGAGTCTTGCCTACTACTGCTCCTGCTGTTTGGAATTTAAAAATTCCCCCGAGGATTCAAATCTTTCTCTGGCTCCTGGTTAATAATAAACTGCTGACTAGAGATAATCTGAGCAAAAGACAAGAGGTGGGGGATCCCACCTGTGTGTTTTGCTCTGAACGTGAATCTTGTTTTCATCTATTCAGTGCTTGTGTGGTTGTTGTTGAGTTCTGGAGAACCACCTGTGCCATCACTGGAGTGAGTGAGGACATAAATATGATGTCTATCTCCTCCTACTGGCTCAGGGGGGATAGGTTCGCAGCCATTAACACAGTCCATGCGGCTGGGTTGTGGGCAATCTGGAAAACTCGCAACGACATGGTTTTCAATAATGTTTGTTGGCCTGGTATGCAGGCTATCTGGAGGAGAACAGCTACAAATCTATCTACTTGGGGGTGCCTTTTCTCAGGAGATGCCAGGGTCAAGCTGGAGTGGGCAGTGGAAAAGCTGGAGGAGAAAGCAAGAAGCCCACCTCTGTTGCTATGGCCGAATCCTGGCTGAGGCGCGAAAGCCCCTGTTAACTTGGTCGTTTGGCTTATGTAGATTGTAGCTCCCTCTTTGGCATTAGTGCTTTTGTGCTCTAGCGCTTGCAAGTTTAGTTTTCTTCTCTTATTTCTAGTCTCTAGACTTGCGTTGCCTTATTTCAAGTTGTACCGCGGGCAGCGTGCCTGCTGTCTGTCGTGAGCTCTACCGATGTAACATACTCTGGTTTGGTTGTTTCGTTTCTTTTGAAATGGAACAGGGGCGCAGCCCTTTCTTTCTAAAAAAATAATACAATAGATTAATTGGACAGACTTAATACCATTTTCAATCCTCTTTCAATCTTGAGCTAAACTGACGATATACGCAACACGTATCGTCGTCATGGATTTCCCAATATCTTTTCAACAGCAAAAACTGAATCAGGAAAACATCAAGACTTTTCCTTCAACAAGCATCAAAACCCTTGATGTTACACAAACCACAACGCAGCTGGATTACACCGTTCATGGCCCGCGGTAATGCCTGACCAACGGTGCACATCTCATTGTAAATCTGTGACGCATTTATAAACCTATATTCTCTATGTAAGATACACAAGTACGGAAGTCTGGCTAATGTCTACATACGAAGAGAAAGGAGAAAAAGGATGGAATACAATATATCACCAAAATTTAGTATGATACTCTACGATGCTCTAGCACGGAGGTACGTACAACCGGTCAATCTTCATTTCCAAGGGACTTCTTGGCAGAATCATTCTGCATCAGCTTCTATTGAGCTCTGCACGGCGTGAGGAGAACGGAGGGTTTCATGCGTTTGACAGGCCTTCATTGTCTTGCAATGCTCCGCCTCATCATCCCGTACATTCACGAATACATCATACAAGTTATCTGCAATGGGTTAAGGGGAGCAGTGAGCAGTTCATCCATACTCATAATCTTTATGGACAAAGCATTAAAGGGGAGAGTCCAGCTTTTTTATAGGCGCTATATTATCAGCACAGAGGGTTAAGATCTGAATGGAGAGTCAGCAGATCAAGTAACATCAACTAAAATGAATCATAACTGTGATTTGGTGGGTTTTCTATAATACATGTTCCAGCAAAAGGTGGCAGCTAGCTCACTTTTCCAATGAACTCATGTCTTTTAACAGACTAATCAGTTGAATTAATTCCCAAAGCTACAGGCAACTAGTTAAGCCCTGACATTCTGAAAACCTTAACTCAGTAAAAGTGCCAGGGGGAGAAAGAACTATACCAACTTTAGGCCTCCTAGAATTTGGAGCTCTTGATGTTTGAAACTCATCTGGGAAACAAGCCATGCAAGCAATAAGCATAGATATTAATGTTTAATAGTATGAAGCATAAAATAAATACAGGTTAAGGTACATCTAGAAAAGAACACAAGTGAAGTAAGGGCCTACCAAACATGTAGAGATCCTCATTCATGTAATAGTTTACAGCCACCTCTGGAGCTCGTAGTTTTTTCAACTCCTCTGAAATAAGAACGAGTAGCTGACATTATTACGGAATTGGAAGTGTCATTACAGCAAAGCAAACATGTTTGCATTGGGAGAACACATTAACTGAGTTAGCAGCTTTCCCAGTGCCCAGGTAGGTAGGCACCAAAACTATGATTTAAGCAAACAGCAATCAATGGTTTGTATGATTTAAGCTTTCCATTTTTTGTTAGGATTAGGAAGGGCAGATTTAAATATAGGTTAAAGGATAATGATACAACTTGCAAAATGGATTCGATTACAAAGTTGCAATGATTTGGCCCTCAACCCCTCAGCTCAAAAAATTCTGAACAGAAGGTTAAATACTTCAAATCAAACATGGGAAACAAGAGATAACCAACTTGACTATATAAGCTAATACTCTGTATTCAATAGGCAGGGTGCTGCTATTCCATAAAATCCTAGATAGATACAGAACTTGCACAACAGGAAGAATTTACTTAACCCACTAAAGCTGCCTTACCTCCATTGAGCTTAAGGAACTTGTCATAAGTTGAGTATGCATGCCTCTCAACACATTCTGAAAAGTGGTCTGCACATAGATATCCGAGTTTAGAGCAGCTTTACCATCACAAAAACACAGTAACAAAAAAAGAAACATCTACTTCATGAGTAGAATTAATATGTACACTCACACTAAACCGTGCAAGAAAGCGATCAATCCATACAGAGTTGCCACCCAATGCCTGATATGAACCGGGAGAAGGAAGAAAATAAGAAATATGCAATAACATAATCCAACAGAAAACTATATAGATCAAAAGCTGAAGTTAAGGGCTGAGAAGAAAAGAGGGTGTATTCATTTTGACATGACACTGACGGAACAGACATATAAAAGATTTTAAACATACCTCCATGATTAAGAGGTGATGGAACTCATTCATGCTTTCAGCAAAGTGCACTTTGATGTTATCAGCTCTTGTCGACCACCCAAAGGTCTCGTACAAGTGAAGCACCGATATAAATGCTGTTAAAAAACAATCAGCCAGTCAACAAAACAGTAACTAAACTGGCATGACAGGACCATACATATGTGCAGGCAAAATTCAGTGACCTGCGTGCAACTGAGAGATGTGTAAGACAAGAGACCCTCACCGAAAAAGGGCACCCTGGCGATGGTCTCGAGCACGAAGAACCGGGCGTAGTCGCGGTCGCGGTACAGAATATCCAGTATCAGGATGACAGTATCCTGCGGTGCGAACACAGCAAACGGCGCGGCGGCGGGAGTGCGGAGAATGGAGGGTTTCATGCGTTTGACAGGCCTTCATCGTTTTCAAATGATCTGCCTCATCGTCTTGTACATTGACGAATACATCGTACAAGTTATCTGCAATGGGATAAGGGAAGCACTACTCTTCAACTACACCATGGATATGTGTTATGCAGAGGAATTGCTTTTCAGTCAGTAATGATTTGAGGTAGATTCTGTTAAGTTTGAATCCCCCACATTAAGCATGAACCATGAACTCACCTTAAATTTTCAAACAAAAGCAGCAACCGGAAAAGCCTCAGCTAAGCTGCGCCTTTGGGCACCACGAGTAGTAATGTAATCATTACCGCCAGCATCACCAAGTTGGTATGTGCCTTCCCCCACCGGGCGACGGCGGTCGCGCTGTTTGGCAAAGCGAGCATCACCGAGTTGCTCGACGTCGTGGATGTCATCATCACCGTTCTCGAAACGGAGAAGCTACGCGCCGTGCTTGACATGTTTACCTGTGTCTGTGGTGTGTCGCACATATTTACGCCGGTCCTGATCTCTCCAAAACACCCAAGCGTTTTGAACGAGTTAGGCGGCATGTTAGAAAGGCAAGGAAACAGGCTAAGCGAGGTCATATCAAGCACGATGGAGGAGGTGAGGAAACTCGTGGAGGAAGATGACTCATGGGCTATCGAGATCCCACGAGGAGGAGGCGAGGTTCACAACAACACTCGGTTCATCATGGATTGCATAGTATCCATGTCGAATGCGTGGACTTCAATGGGAAGCCCTGCACTGAGATGCAATTTTGGAAACCTTGATAGCCTGATCTATCGCACAATCGGTTATCTCAAGGGTCTGCTTTACACAAAATCGGGGTCATGCTCGGATCAAAGCCTCCGGTATCTGTTTCTGCTCAATAATTCCTATTTCATAGCTCATGTGTTCTCTCAGTCATCAGGATCTTTCAATCCTCTGATGTCGAACCTCCTGACACTTAAATTGGCACCTGCATCTGAGTGTAGGAAGTACATGGATAGTTATCTCGATGTTTCATGGGGACATGTGCTCTCTTGCATACCAAAATCGAGATTTCCTGGACCCATCCATCGTTGGATCAACACCTCTTCACTGGTGAAATTCGAGTCAGCATTTCACAAAACGTACCAGACTCAGAAGTTGTGGAAGGTTCCGGACCCTGAGCTTAGAGATGCGCTGCGGATGGCTATTACCGAAAGAGTCATTTCAGGTTACCGTGACTACCTGGAGGAGCATCCGGAGCTAGGGAAACACGTTGGCTGCCAAAGCAGCAGTCCTGAAGTTTTGGAGGGGATGTTGGGAGAGCTATTTGAAGGATGAAAACTGCTCGATTTATGAAACAGGGTCACCCGACAAATCAGAGGCCAGAGTAATGTTTCATCGTTGTATTTGAATTATTATTATTTTTCCTTCTGAAATGAACTTGTACTCTGAATTTCGTTGGTAGCTTAATAAGCGCCAGATACTGTATTAACTGGGCACCGGCCGCGCTTGTGCTTTCAATTGATTTCGTGAATCTGGAACAAATACTTCCACATTATGCTTCTGCATTAGTTCCATGCATAGATAATTTCGTCAACTTCTGCTTGCAAATGCCAGGATAACTGAAACGAGAAGGTAGCCCTGTACTTGTGAACAACAGTATGAGGAAATTTTTCAGAGTTATATGTGATATGTATAGGGTTTGTCTAGGTCTCAGTCGACTGAGACTTCGCGAAGTCTCAGTCGACTGATGACATCAGCATACGTATATGACATCAGCATATATACAAAACCAGGCCTGCTTTGTTTATGGAACTGTTGGCATGTTTTTTTTGCTATGGGCTGGCTTTGTACTTCTATTGGGCTTTTATCTCGTCTTTTCCCCTGTGATCTGTTGCTTTGTTGCCAGATCTTTTCTTCTTCTTGTACTTGGGCTGTACGACTGCAAATATAATGTGTGTTTTGCTATCCAGCTACAACCTCAACGAGTGAGGTAAAAATTTTGTTCAAATCATAGCATTACTTTTTGCCGGAAAGAATCTTGTATATGCAATACGATGGATGCTTGTATTATTTTTTATATGGGCATGTAACTTATTGTAATTCTTTCATTCATGAAAAAATACAAAGTATTTGAACACAAAGAAAAGATGTTGAAGAAAAAAAAATATTTTTGTGCTTGCTATTGCTTGCCCGCGAGCTATGAAGTCGTTGCTTGCTGTTGTTGAAGTACAGAAGGACAAAGGTCAAACGCATAGGTATATACAGTATATACATCATTTTTGTTGCACGAACAATTTTTTAAAAAGTGTGTGAGCATTTTCTAAAAATTACATGAGCATTTTTTAAGAACCGTGAACAGTTTTCAATTTTATGGACAGTTTAAAAGAAATATGGAATATGTTTTCAAATAAGGACAATTTCTTAAATGCATGAACATTTATTAAGAATTGCATGAAAATTCTAGAAAATTGTTCATCGCATATTAAAAAAAATGTTCACCGCATATTCGAAAAGTGCTCACTAATTATTAAAAGAAACCTAAACATGTATTTTTAAAGTATTTATATACACGCAAGGAAATGTATTTCTACTAATGGGAAATGAAAATCATATTAAAGAGGAAAAGGAGCAAATTAACTGCAAGTGTCCCTCTCCCGCCGCCCTCCGGCAAAACAAGCGTCGGTTGCAATTGAGGGTGACACTTGCAGTTGTGTGCCTAGCGTTAGACATGCAACTACCCACCCTCCCCTCTCCCGCCACCCACCGACAAAACAAAGGTCAGTTGCAGTCGGGTGCGTTGACATGCAGTTTCACTCGAGGACGACACTTGCAGTTGCATGCCTAGTGTCAAACATGCAACTCCCCCTCTCTCGCCACCCCTCCAACGAAACAAAGGACAATTGAAGTCGGATGGGTAGCCATACAATTGCAGTTTGGGGCAAAACTTGCAGTTGCGTGCCTACAGTCATACATGCAACCCCCCCTCCCTCCAGATGTCCTCCGACATAAGAAAAATATTAGTTGCAACCGGGTGGGTAGGCATGCAGTTGCAGTCAAGGACGACACTTGCAGTTGCATGCCTAGTCTGAGGCATGCAACTACCCCCTCCTGCCGCCCATCGATAGAACGAAAGTCAATTGCAGTCGCTTGTGTGGACATGCAGTTGCAGTTGAGGGCGACATTTGCAATTGCATGCTTAGTGACAAACATGCAACTACTCCCCCCCTCTTCCACTGTTCT
>NC_041383.1:780402589-780433440 GCF_002162155.2 Triticum dicoccoides
AGATGTCCTCCGACATAAGAAAAATATTAGTTGCAACCGGGTGGGTAGGCATGCAGTTGCAGTCAAGGTCGACACTTGCAGTTGCATGCCTAGTCTGAGGCATGCAACTACCCCCTCCTGCCGCCCATCGATAGAACGAAAGTCAATTGCAGTCGCTTGTGTGGACATGCAGTTGCAGTTGAGGGCGACATTTGCAATTGCATGCTTAGTGACAAACATGCAACTACTCCCCCCCTCTTCCACTGTTCTCCCACAAAACAAAGGTCAGTTGCAGTCGAGGGCGACACTTGCAGTTGCATGCCTAGTGTGAGGCATGCAACTTTACGGTGTATGCCTGTGAAAAAAAAACACATAGCATATAAACACAATAAAAATTTGTTTTTGGGTAATACACGGAGAAACAAAGTAAAAAAAGAAAAAAATATAGACAGGATACAAATAAGGAAATAAAACAAAAGTCATGTAGAAAAGGCAACCACATCTCAGAATAAAAAAATAAGACAACAACATGTGAGAATAAAAATTGTTCATGCGGTGTCAAAATGTAGGTTCCTAAAAAGTATAAAATGTTCCATATTTCCTAAAAAAGAAAGATAAAAAAATCAAAAATGAAAATACAAGTACACATGTATACTGTATACATAAACATAGAGTCATCTGCCCGATTAACTTTCTTCTTCTGTGTGTTCAAAACAAAACTTCTCTCTTCTGTACATACACAGTGCACACAACCCAGCAAAAAAGAAGAAAAAAGATACAAATATTTACATGGGACGAGTACGAGAATATAAAAACAGACAGACAAGCACAAAAAAAGGGCCTCAAGCCACAGCCCACAACCCAAGTAGCGGAAGGCCTAGTGCGTTTTGAAAAAGAAGAATACATCAGCGATTGAAACAGGTCGATGAAACTGGACAGCTAATCTCGTCGACTGAGACTTTGTAAAGTCTCAGTCGACTGAGTTTTAGCGTTCCCCATATGTATATGTACTACTTATACGGTGAAAATACATTTCGATGTCTCATTCATTTGTGAGAGTAAGACCACCGTGGGTCTTTTTATCTCCTATAGAGCGAATGTTCAAGCATTTTTAACCTTTAAAGCAATATAATGGGTTAGGTTAACAGATGCGGTTATCCCCATCATTCTTGAGCTAAGCTGACAATCTCCACAACATGTATCCTCATCGCAGATTTGTCAATGACTTTTCTACAGCAAAAATCGAATCAGCAAAGCATCAAGGCTTTTCACCAAAACCCTTCATGTTACACAAATCAAAACATTCATGGCCCGCATTAATGCCTGGTCCATGGTGCACATTTCTCATTGTGAATCAGCGATACGTTTATATTAATATTTCTACTATGTAAATAAGATTCACAAGTACGGAAGTCTGGGCTAATTAATGTCTACATACAAAGAGAAGAAGAAAATGAAACGAAGATGGGATACAATATATCACCAAAATTTAGTATGATACTCTACGATGCTCTAGCACGGAGGTACGTACAACCGGTCAGTCTTCATTTCCAGGGGACTTCTTGACAGAATCATTCTGCATCAGCTTCTATTGAGCTCTGCACGGCATGAGGAGAACGGAGGGTTTCATGCGTTTGACAGGCCTTCATTGTCTTGCAATGCTCCGCCTCATCGTCCCGTACATTCACGAATACATCATACAAGTTATCTGCAATGGGATAAGGGGAGCAGTGAGCAGTTCATTCATACAATCTTTATGGACAAAGCATTAAAGGGGAGAGTCCAGCTTTTTTTATATAGGCGCTATATTATCAGCACAGAGTGTTAAAATCCGAATGGCAGAAGTAGGAGAGTCAGCAGATCAAGTAACAATCTACTGAAATGAATCATAACTGTGATTTGATGGGTTTTCTATAATATATGTTCCAGCAAAAGGTGGCAGCTAGCACACTTTTCCAATGAACTCATGTCTTTGAACAGACAAATCAGTGAAATTAATTCCCAAAGCTACAGGCAACTTGTTAAGCCCTGACATTCTGAAAACCTTAACTCAGTAAAACTGCCAGGGGGGAGAAAGAACTATACCAACTTTAGGCCTCCTAGAATTTGGTGCTCTTGATGTTTGAAACTCATCTGAGAAACAAGCCATGCAAGCAATAAGCATAGATATTAATGTTTAATACTTATAAAGCATAGAATAAATACAGGTTAAGGTATGTCTAGAAAAGAACACAAGTGAAGTAAGGGCCTACCAAACATGTAGAGATCCTCATTCATGTAATAGTTTACAGCCACCTCTGGAGCTGGTAGTTTTTTCAACTCCTCTGAAATAAGAACGAGTAGCTGACATTATTACGGAACTGGAAGTGTCATTGCAGCAAAGCAAATATGTTTGGATTGGGAGAACACATTAACTGAGTTAGCAGCTTTCCCAGTGCCCAGGTAGGTAGGCACCAAAACTATGATTTAAGCAAAGAGCAATCAATGGTTTGTACGATTTAAGCTTTCCATTTTTTGGTAGGATTAGGAAGGGCAGATTTAAATATAGGTTAAAGGATAATGATATAGATTGCAAAATGGATTCCATTACAAAGTTACAATGATTTGGCCCTCAACCCCTTAGCTCAATAAATTCTGAACAGAAGGTTGTTCACTTCAAATCAAACATGGGAAACAAGAGATAACCAACTTTACTATATAAGCTAATACTCTGTATTCAATAGGCAAGGTGCTGTCATTCCATAAAATCCTAGATACAGAACTTGCACAACAGGAAGAATTTACTTAACCCACTAAAGCTGCCTTACCTCCATTGAGCTTCAGGAACTTGTCATAAGTTGAGTATGCATGCCTCTCAACACATTCTGAAAAGTGGTCTGCACATAGATATCCGAGTCCAGAGCAGCTTTATCATCATCACAAAAACACAGTAACAAAAAAGAAACATCTACTTCATGAGTAGAATTAATATGTGTACTCACATGCCATTCTTGGGCTCAGCATGTACATGCCAACAGTGACGAAGTAGTAAAAAAAGGCGCTAAACCGCGCAAGAAAGCGATCAAGCCATACAGAGTTGCCACCCAATGCCTAATATGAACCCAGAGAAGGAAGAAGGTAAGAAATATGCAATAACATAATCCAACAGAAAACTACTCCCTCCGTCCCATAATATAAGAAACGCTCTTATATTATGGGACGGAGGGAGTATATATCTAGAGCTGAAGTTAAGGGCTTAGTAGAAAACAGGATATATTCATTTTTGACATAAAAACATTGAATGAACAGACATATAAAAGATTTTGGACATACTTCCATGATTAAGAGGTGATGGAACTCATTCATGCTTTCAGCAAAGTGCACTTTGATATTGTCAGCTCTTCTAGACCAGCCAAAGGTCTCGTACAAGTGAAGCACCGATATAAATGCTGTTCAACAATCGACCAGTCAGTCAGTCAACAGTAACTAGACTATTCAACAGTCCAAAGGTCTCATACAAGAGAACCATACCAAAACCATATGTACAGGCGAAATCGAGAGGCAGGTGAGATGAGATCCTCACCGAAATATGGCACCCTGGCGATGGTCTCAAGCACGAAGAACCTGGCGTAGTCCCGGTCGCGGTACAGAATATCCAGTATAAAGATGACAGTATCCTGCGGTGCGGACACAGCAAACGTTGAGGCCCAGAGTGAAATCTGATGACCTCGAATGCGCCGGGGACCAGGGCTGGAGGACACTCACCGTGAGGAATATGTTGAAGGACTGCTCGAACCTGACGACCCAGTCGCCGTCCTCGCCGGCGAGGGTGAGCTCGTCGTCGAATCCCCCTTCCTCCTCCGGGGCAGGCGTGGCGGCCGCCTCCCTGACGGGGAAGGAGTCCTCGACGGCGGACACCTCGGCCTCCTGCTGCTCCTTCTCCTGCCGCGTCCTCGCCGTCGCCTCCGCGCGGATCCTCCTCCCCCTCCTGCGCAGACACGAAATCAACGGGGCGAGCAGAGAGAGAGAGAGCGGAACGGCGAGGAGGGAGCGGGGGATCGGGTCGAGCGGGTTACCCGGAGGCGAGGACGACCGGATTGAGGCGGATGCCGCGGGCGCGGGGAGGGAGCGGGAGGAAGGCCGGCGGGGTGCGCGCGGCGGCGGCGGGGGCGGGGCTGCGGGCGAGCGCGGCCCGGAGCGGCGCCGCGGAGGCGGCCATGGCGGTGTTGGAGTGGATATTCGCCCGGGGTCTGGGGGATGTGGCAGTGTGTGAGGGGGGCACGGCGGCGAGATGGGTAGTGGCGGGGTGGTAGGTATATTCGCGGGGGCGCGCCGCGCGTGGGTCGTTTTGTCGTCGGGAGCGCGACGGCCGCGGAAACGACGGCGCGCGGCGGCAGGTGTCAGCCGGGCGGACGGAGGAGGCGAAGCGAGGGTAGCGTGACCGCGACCGGGTGCGCGTGGGCAGTGGATTGGGTTGTGTCGACTGACAGCGGTCTTGATCGCCAGTGCCGTGCCGTCCGTGTCCCCGGTGCGGAACGAGAGGCGGAGCGCGCTACGAATTCAGTCAACTTTGCTGCCAACTCGAACATCTGTAAGGTTGTGAAATGCCGTTCGGTTCACTGAACCTACACCTACACGATGTATCAAGTCGCGTTTTAGTACTAGGTACATCCTTATCTAGACGAATCTAATACAAGAATTTCGGGACGGAGGAAGTACTTATCAAATCATCCAGATGGTTTCCTGGTTAACGCTACAAAATTAGCCACCACCGGATTAGGCCGGCATTTCTTTTTATTGGCAAAAGATTAGTAGTGACTGGCTGGTCGACTGTGAGTCCATATATAAACCTACAACGTCTTAGCATCTTCTTTGCCCTCGATCTCCTTCCCAGGCACGTCATCGGTTGTTTCCTTCAAAACCCGCGTTTTCTTTCTAACCAGAGTCATCTGCAGCCCGCCGCGGCCGCCGCTGCTGGCTGGGAGCCACTGCTGGCGTTCGCCGAGGCCGCGTTGTTCGAAAGGGCCTCGCTGCCCTGGCCCTTGTTGATGGAGGCCTCGGCGTCCTTGCCGGGAAGTGGCGCGGCGTCGGAGGTCTTGGAGGCGTGCCGGTTGCTCCTGAACCGGGTCCTCAGCTTGCTGAAGGGGCGCCAGTGCCACCGGTTCTGCGA
Source organism: Triticum dicoccoides (assembly GCF_002162155.2). NCBI lineage: Eukaryota > Viridiplantae > Streptophyta > Magnoliopsida > Poales > Poaceae > Triticum > Triticum dicoccoides. The sequence continues at coordinate 780,407,718 of NC_041383.1, forward strand.
CTTTATCTGGCCCATCAGCTTCTGCTGCTCCCTCCGGACGATCCTCCGGGTGTACCAGGCTCCGCCGCGCCACCCCAGGGCGTACCTGAAAGTCACACAAGGTTGGCAGGCTTCATCGTTCAGGTTTAAAAGATGATAGCACTGATAATTCAGCGTTGGTGTCAGAATGGATTCTGAGGTTCAGGGCAGAGACCAGGACCACCTATGTGCACCACTCACTCGCAATTAATTCAAGGGAACTGAGGCGTGACAGCAAGTTTAGCATGTTTTTTTCAAAATTCGTTGAATATGCAGAATCATGGCAAAACTATGTCATCTGTGCATTTACCAGTAATGCACTTAGTTGGAGCAGAGTATTCGACTAAATAAATGTGCGTGAACTACTACACTTTTGCCTTTATGCATATCCAGGCGGTGCCAAGTTGGAGCAGGGTATTCAAAACCAGATGCGATATTAAATACATTCTTTGCACAAAATTAAAACTCTCAAAAGCAATCAATAAAATAACCCAAAGTAAATAGCCTATGTCCAGCACTCACTCTTAATTATTTCAAAATGTACTCAGATGTAACAGGAACTTTAGCAGGGGTTTCGATTATGGAGTTCCTTTGGAACATATACAGAAGATCACAATAAAACTATCTCGTTTGTGCATGACCCAGCAATGTGTACAGTTGGAGCAGGGTATTCAACTAAATATGTGGCAGCATGAGGGCTACACTAAGTTGAAGCAGGGTAATAGAAAACAAGCTGTGATATTAAATACTATCTCTGCAGAAATGAAAAATAAACTTGAAAGCAACCGATAAAATAACATAAAAGTAAATAGGCACTCACATCCTAACTCAGTATGTCAGTGTTACAGTTTATATGAACATACGATTCTACTCCCTCCATCCGGAAATACTTGTCATTGGAATGGATGTATCTAGATGTATTTTAGTTCTAGATACATCCATTTTCATCTATTTTGATGACAAGTATTTCCGGACGGAGGGAGTATGATTGATGGAGAGTTGAGGCATGCTGATCAGCATTGACTGCATTAATATGAGCATACAGAGCATATAAAAGCTTGACAGTGAAACCTTAGTATTTAGAGAGTAAGTAGCATATGCCTGGTGCTACCAATACATATAGTATTGAAAAAGGTTTGGATCACAGTAGTATATATATTAAGAACAGCATGAACATACCCAACAACCGTAGTTGTCAATGCAGTGGCTATACAAGCTGAAGTGCTAATATTATAGGAGGTAACAATCTTTTTGATCTCATCATGTTCAACTTTGTGGGTGTTCCTCAACTGTTCAGAAAATAAAAGAGAAGAAATATATCAAAGTTTGTCCAGAGTACATATTCAGTGAAACAAATAAATATTGAAAGTACATCAGGTAGTCGATCCGCCGTCTAGAATGAAACAGGAAATGGAAGCAGATGTTTCTAACTGTATGAAAGTTGTGACCATCAGAGTGTAAAGCTTCACTGTTATAAACACACCATAACTCATCACAAATGTTAAATATCATCACCTCAAATTTCTTTTAAAAAAAGATGAAACAAACAACAAAATACATGTTAATCTCATCATCAGAAAACATGAAAGCATGTTGCACTGAATTGACAAGGTAAGACATATGCACACAGGGTTCTGATTGTCTTATGCCAATAAGCTACCCTGGAGCCATCTTGAACTTCTGTCAAGAGTCTAACTGCCTATTAGCATTTCTATAAGTCTTGCACCGAGAAATGCACATTACAAAAGGAGAAGAATGTAACCCATTCACAAAACAAATAACCATGACATTAACAGACTATCTCCTAAAATGCTTACAGATTCCTCAATGGAATGAAGCCTCTTGTCGATCTTTGTTTGCTGCATATGACGAAGAGAGTAACCTATAACAAGAAATTAAAAATATATTAGAAACTGTAAATCATCCAAAGAGAGAATTACCAAGTAACTTAAGAAACAGTACAGTGTACAGCATAATGGCATATGCTCCACTCGGCATGCATTACCAACATGAACAAAAGCAGCACATAAAGCGGACTTCCTTTGTTAATTGCAGTGCACGAAAAGGGGCCTATCATCAGTTGAAAAAAGGCAAGTAGTCTGACTTCAAATTAAGCACGCATATCGGAATTACTTGACATTTACTAGTCAGGTAAGGGGCAAAAGTAGTTCCACGTCTCAACTAAACTGAGGATCACCAAAGAATCCAACATTTCAAGTGAAATACTCCAGTAAAGTAATTGCTACTGTACTAGTGCGCAGCGATTGGGGAGAAAAACTCATCAATTAGATTGTAACTTGGTGCACTTGCATTCAGTCACCACCACCAATGGGGCATTCTGAAACAAAATTGCTCTACTGCAGCTGTGGTGCCAATTGAGGTGTGCCCTATGGTCTTACATAAGCCAAACAGACTAATTAGGGTTTAGCAGCAAGCAGTTGCACAACTCTCTCTCCCTCAGATAGTCAGATACATCAATTAAAACAACTAAATCAATCAGACAAGCCAACGACACACTCTGAACCCGAGAACAGCATACAGAGTTTACGAACTGCGTGAGAGAGCAGGGGAATGAACAGGGGCGTACCGGCCCAGGCCGTGAGGACGGAGGCGATGGAGGTGCCGACGGTGAAGACGACGCGGTGGCTCTCGAACACTTCCTGCACGGCACGGACCGCGTCGGGGGATCAAAACCAGATCACGAGAGGCGCGCGGGTCGGGGGCGCGTCAGGGATGGGGTTAATTTGATTTGATCTGGGCGGGGCGGGGGGAGCTTACCTTGGTGGAGAAGAAGGTGTCGCGGACGGCGGCCCAGGAGTTGGTCGCCCGCCGCCGCACGCTGGGCAGCGAGAGCACCGCGCGGCCCGCGCCCGCCAGCCGCCGAGCCGCCATCTCGGTGTCCTCTGCTCGCTCGGTGGGATTTTTTTTCTGGAGGATTTCGTTCGGGGGGAGCGGGGTTTGGGGGGGAAAGGTGAGCGATTCGGCTCCTTGAGCGCGCGACCAACTTGCGAAGGAAGAAACGGAACGGAACGGGCGGCGGCGAGGGAGGCGGGCCGAAATAGCCAGCGCCCAGCGGCTACGGACGGGGGAGCGTCGGAGGGCAACGCGGCGGCGGTGCCGGGGGCACCGAACCGGATTCTTTTTTCCTTGTCCACTGCCTATTGGCCTTTTTTTTTCGTTTCAGAAAATATCAAAAGATTATCAGTACTCCTTTGTAAACTAATATACTAGTGAGCTTAACGATCTTATATTAATTTACAGAGGGAGTACTACGGTACCAATATTCATGCCATTCCATCTTCCTCGCTACAATCGCTACCAAACCCGAAATTCGTACAATGATCCAACGGTTTCGTGTTGGGGGTTTGGATGGTAGTCGCTCAAGTTTATTACTGGGTTTTTATGTATGTATGAATTTTCCACAAAGAAAAAAAAAAGTATGGATTTTTCGATCATGTGTGATGTGTTATTCTTTTTAGGCGAAGTATCAGGTGAAAATAGGTCCTCAGTGAAAATCTAAAAATTCTCACGTGGTCCATCAGATATATAACGAACGACACTGATCAAAGGTGGGATCTCTAATGATCCACTTAAACACAGTTAGCAGAAAACCCCCTGGCTTGTTCACCATCAAGGTGGTTTACGTTTCAATCTTAACGTGAATCACGTTTCGGCGGCCGTGAGCCCTTGCCTTTCGACGGCAACGACGGCCCCTCCGATGGCAGCAACAGGCCCTCTGTCCGCTGCGGCTCATCCTCCGCCGGTGGCGACTCGAGTTATGTCCTTCCCTCCGACGGCAGCGACGGGCCCTACATCGGCTACAACTCATCCTCGGCCGGTGGCGACTGAAGCCATGACCTTTCCTCCGTCTGTCGTGACAGGTCTCCATTGACTGCTCACCCTTCGCCGGTTGCATCTCAATCTTCAGAGTACTCAATGCCGTCGGTCGTGAAAGGGCCTCCGTTGAGAGCTTCAATGTTGTTCTTTCAGAACTCCTTTTGTTACCTGCTACTGAATTTTCTTTATCTGTAGAGAAACATTGCTGGTTGCTTGTTTTGGTGAACTACATTGATAAAGTTCATGTGTTGCGTGATTTGTCAATTGACATTGTGCCAATATTTTATCAAGTTGAACCGTGCAAAACTCTACAAAGATGTTAGTTTATGGGCTTCATGCCAACATTTTATCAAGCTGAAACTGTGCAAGAATTCTGAAGTTCTGTATTCATATTCTTTTGCCTCCTACACAGAGATTTTTGCAACGAGCCCACCACCCAATCAATCTTAATTTTTTTGTAGCTAGACACATGTACATGGGCCCAAATTACAGTCTTTACAAGCAAGTTTAGAAACAAACAGAGGGACAAGCCCCAGCCAAACATTGCACAACTCTTATGATCGAGCTAGCATGTTCAGGTACATTTTCTGAAATAAGAGAGGTTGTGCGGACGTTTCTTCTGAGAACTGTATAGTTGGCTACAATTTTTCAGAGAAAAGCGTAGCATGGGGCAGCATGCGTCCGCGTGTTGCCGTTCGAGGTTGACGCATCTGGATGCTACTGTGATTGTCGCAGCTAACTCGTACACTGTGTTACAGTAAAATTTGGTTCCAGCGAGCTGGAACATTCAGTTAGGCAAGCGACTACACATCACTTTGATATCTCTTGAGTTCATGACACAATTTCCAACGAGATGCCACCGAACAATCACCACAGGAGAGTTGCACAACTCCAACACTAACAATATAGCAAATTTCAATGCAAAAGCTTCAGCATGTTTAGGTACATTTTCTGAAATAACAGAGGTTGTGCGGACGTTTCTTCAGAGAACTATATAGTTGAGCTACAAATTTTCAGAGAAAAGCATAGCATGGGGCAGCCCGCGTCCGCGTGTCGCCGCTCGAGGTCGACGCATTTGGACGCTACTGTGATGGACGCGGCTACCCTGCAGGTCACACCCGCCGACCACTGTCATCGTGGCGCAGCATCTCGGATGCACTGGAAACACCAGGCCGCTCAGTTTCACCACTGCGGCTGGTCTGTCGCGTGCGTGTCACCTATGCAGTCCCACTCCTCCGCTACACGGTGTGCGTCGTCGGCGAAGCTGCCGGGGCGGACGTCGCGGATAACCTTGCCTTCCGCCGGGGCGGCGTCCTCGCCTCAAGTCCTTGGGAGCCCTGCCTGCCGATGAGAGCTCTGATGCGCTGCGTGCCCGTTTCGCCGCCGGTTCTGTCCGCCCCGCCTCGGGCCTTGCGGCTGCAGGAAGCAGCCCTATGGATCGGCCAGGGAAGAGTTAGATTGGAGTTGGGCAAGGCAATCCCCCACATGATATTGGTTAATCACCGAGAGAACAGGGGGTTATCGCTAATTGTGTTTAAGTGGATAGTTAGAGATCCCACCTTTGATCGGTGCCGTTCATTATATATCCGATGGATCATGTGTGAATTTTCAGATTTTCACTGAGTACCTATTTTCATTGGATACTTCGCCTTCTTTTTATTTGTATTTTGAGAAAGACATCACATCGGTTAGGCTGCTTCTAGTGGGGAATATGATACACTATCTGTGACACTAGTATGTTCCCGCAGAATAAAACATAGGGTGCTATATATGTGGTGCATAATATCATATATTAATATTTTACGGATGGATTTTTTTTATTGTCATGCATGATACATGGTAGCACATCATTTATTAGTAGGTCTTGCTCTTGGTCTGATTAAAAATGGTGTAGCTATTATTCAATATGCAGATGATACTGCATTATGCATTGATCGTCTTCCCCACAAGGCTACCTCAAATTATGACTTCATATGTTTAAAATGATGCCTGGGATCACTTCCACAAAAGAGAAATCCTATGTGCGGGAGATGATGATGAAATTTTTATGATTTATGCTCACAATTTTAGCTGTCAGATTGGGTACTTTCCTATGAAATACCTTGTGGGTTCATGTGAGCTTCTCTTGCCTGAGGGTGTTGGATTGGGATTTGATGGAATCCAAATACATTTAAAAATATGTGACTCTTGGATTGGTAGTTCTGCATCCTCTTGTGGTAGATTAACTCTTTTGAACTCTAATCTTTTTAGTATAGCATACTCTACATGTCTATGTTCCTTTTGACAAAGACATTTATCAAGAGATTTGTTAAACACACAGAAGGAGGTTTTTTGGCAATCTGGTAATGGCAAAAAAAGATATTACCTGTTGAAATGGTCTAGAATCTACAGGTCTAAGAAAAAGGGTGGCCATATAAAGGATTATGACAAGACATGTGATGGCTAAGTATTTCAAAGAGCTACTATAGCCGTTGTGAATATTGCCAAACTTTAGAAGGATACTTTTGTTGATAATATGCTCCTGAGAAATTTCATCAGTTTTTTAACATTTGCAATTTCCATGATTGCATAGTTAAGGTATTAGTTCCATTTTCAAGAGAAGGTTAAGTCCAGATCCTTATGATAAATGGAATGGCATTTTTGCCATGGCCAGACACCTTTGTGTCTATGGTGATGGAGACATAATTAAGTGGTCTCTTGGACCTAAATCTAGCTTTACCACCAAGTCTATGTATAGTTTGGTTGAACAAAACAGTGCTAGAAATGATTATAGATGGATCTAGCAAGCCAAAATTCCCTTAAAAATCCAGATTCCCCTTTGGAAACTATCCCAGCAGGTCCCATGTCCCATGCAGGACGCCATTGCCTCTATGTCTCACTGCCCGCTCCTACGAGCACGTTCATTGCCACCAGCACGGCCACCATCATGATGAAGTGGAGGAGACAGACAGGTGGGAGTGGGCATCATGCTCGCATGGAACCCTTCGTGGTCAAACACCGCAGCTACCGAAGAGCGCACCTCCTCCTGGTGTCATTGATACGTCTCCAATGTATCTATAATTTTTGATTGTTCCATGCTATTATATTACCCGTTTTGGATGTTTATGGGCTTTACTTTACACTTTTATATCATTTTGGAGACTAACCTACTAACCGGAGACCCAGCCCATATTGTTGTTTTCTTGCCTATTTCAGTGTTTCGAAGAAAAGGAATATCAAACGGAGTCCAAACGGAATGAAACCTTTGGGAGCGTAATTTTTGGAACGAACATGATCCGGGAGACTTGGAGTACAAGCCAGGGAAGCTTCGGGGAGGCCAGGAGATAGGAGGGCGCGCCCACCCCCTGGGCGCGCCCCCTGTCTCGTGGGCCCCTCGAGCGTCCCCCGGCCGACTTCTTTCACCTATATATCTCCATATACCCTGAAAACATCAGAACATAAGATAGATCGGGAGTTCCACCGCCGCAAGTCTCTGTAGCCACCAAAAACCTCTCAGGAGCCCGTTCCGGCACCCTGCCGGAGGGGGAACCCATCACCGGTGGCCATCTTCATCATCCCGGCGCTCTCCATGACAAGGAGGGAGTAGTTCACCCTCGGGGCTGAGGGTATGTACCAGTAGCTATGTGTTTGATCTCTCTCTCTCTCTCTCTCTCTCTCTCTCTCTCTCTCTCGTGTTCTCTATATGGCACGATCTTGATGTATCGCGAGCTTTGCTATTATAGTTGAATCTTATGATGTTTCTCCCCCTCTACTCTCTTGTAATGGATTGAGTTTTCCCTTTGAAGTTATCTTATCGGATTGAGTCTTTAAGGATTTGGGAACACTTGATGTATGTCTTACCGTGCTTATCTGTGGTGACAATAGGATATTCACGTGATCCACTTGATGTATGTTTTGGTGATCAACTTGAGGGTTCCGCCCATGAACCTATGCATAGGGGTTGGCACACGTTTTCGTCTTGACTCTCTGGTAGAAACTTTGGGACACTCTTTGAAGTACTTTGTGTTGGTTGAATAGATGAATCTGAGATTGTGTGATGCATATCGTATAATCATATCATGCCCACGGATACTTGAGGTGACAATGGAGTATCTAGGTGACATTAGGGTTTTGGTTGATTTGTGTCTTAAGGTGTTATTCTAGTATGAACTCTATGATAGATCGAACGAAAAGAATAGCTTCATGTTATTTTACTACGTTGAATAGATAGATCAAAAAGGATAACTTTGAGGTGGTTTCGTACCCTACCATAATCTCTTTGTTTGTTCTCCGCTATTAGTGGCTTTGGAGTGACTCTTTGTTGCATGTTGAGGGATTGTTATGTGATCCAATTATGTTATTATTGTTGAGAGAACTTGCACTAGTGAAAGTATGAACCTAAGGCCTTGTTTCCTACCATTGCAATACCGTTTACGCTCACTTTTATCATTAGTTACCTTGCTGTTTTTATAATTTCAGATTAGAAATACCTTTATCTACCATCCATATTGCACTTGTATCACCATCTCTTCGCCGAACTAGTGCACCTATATAATTTACCATTTTATTGGGTGTGTTGGGGACACAAGAGACTCTTTATTATTTGATTGCAGGGTTGTTTGAGAAAGACCATCTTCATCCTACGTCTCCCACGGATTGATAAACCTTAAGTCATCCACTTGAGGGAAATTTGCTATTGTCCTACAAACCTCTGCACTTAGAGGCCCAACAACGTCTACAAGAAGAAGGTTGTGTAGTAGACATCAAGCTCTTTTCTGGCGCCGTTGCCGGGGAGGTGAGTGCTTGAAGGTATATCTTTAGATCTTGCAATTGAATCTTTTTGTTTCTTGTTTTATCACTAGTTTAATCTATAAAAAAAATGGAATTGAGTTTGTCTCATACGCTTCATCTTTTTAATCTCTTTCGTGAAAATGATGGAAAGGAAAATTATGCTCAAGTGCTAGAAGAAGAAATCTATAAAATGTTTTGCACTAAATCTTTGAATGATGAGCATGATTGCAATATTGTTAGTATGAACTCCTTGAATATTCATAGTACTAATGATGATTGCACTAGTCATGATGAAAATGTCTCTTATAAGCATGTCGATTTTTGTGGAGTAGATTGGGTTTGCAAGTACACACCAAATAGGGAAAATAGATATTGCAAGAGGCATAAGTATTTAGAAACTAAAGGGTTGCAAGAAAGTCTTGATGATTGTGCTGAAAAATTCAATATTTTTCGCGCTCCTTGTGAACTTTGCAATGAACGTGGTCATTTAAATCCCCAATGCAAATTGTTTCATGACCAAATCGTGTCCAAAAATTGTGATAACTTGATTATCCTTGAGCATCATTAAGAGCTTAGTCTTCTTTTTGGGTATGAAGAAATGAAACGTATAACTGAGGGTATTACCAAATTTAATCTTGATAGATTTCTTGGTTTTGATCTAGAGAAGATTTATTTGTATTGTGCGGTGAATTGCATTGAAAATCCTTATATTGCCAATTACATAAAGAAAATGAAGCAAATAGAAGATGAAGAGAATAGTAATGATAGGGAAGAGACTTCCCAATATCCTCCTATTATTTTTTATGATGAATCAGGTAACGAAGAGGAGCTTTCTATTCAACCAATCCCATCAATAAAGCGGACTTCCTTTGATAATCATTGTACATGAAAGGGGGCCTGTCAGTTGAAAAGCAAGTGGTCTGACATCAAATTAAGCACACATATTGGAATTACTTAACATTTACTAGTCAGGGAAGGGGCGAAAGTAGTTCCACATCTCAACTAAACCGAGGATCGCCGAAGAATCCAACATTTCAAGTGAAATAGTTACTACTGTACTACTAATGTGCAGCGATTGGGGAGAAAAACTCATCAATTAACTCGGTGCACTTGCATTCAGTCATCATCGACAATGGGGCATTCTGAAACAAAATTGCTCTGGCGCAGCTGTGGTTCCAACTGAGGTGTGCCCTATGGCCTTACATAAGCGAAACAAACTAATTATGGCTCAACATCAAGCAGCTATACAAATGCATCACTCCCTGTCTCCCTCCCTTCAGATCCAGCGGCGATTGTTGAAGACAAAAAGATAATCAATAGAATGGGTCAGCGACACACTCTGAACCAGAAGGCAACATGTGAACTGCGGGGGAGAGCAGGGGAAGGAACAGGGGGCGTACCGGCCCATGCCGTGAAGACAGAGGCGATATGGAGGTGCCGACGGTGAAGACGATGCGGTGGCTCTCGAACACTTCCTGCACGCACCGCATCGGGGTATCAAAACTAAAAGGATGTCGCGGGATGGGGTTAATTTGATTTGATCTGGGCGGGGCGGGGCGGCGGGAGCTGACCTTGGTGGAGAAGAAGGTGTCGCGGACGGCGGCCCAGGAGTTGGTCGCCCGCCGCCGCACACTGGGTAGCGAGAGCACCGCACGGCCCGCGCCGGCCAGCCGCCAAGCCGCCATCTCGGTGTCCTTCGCTCGCTCGGTGGGAGCTTTTTTTTCCTGGAGGATTTCGTTCGGGGGGAGCGGGGTTTCGGGGGGAAGGTGGGTGATTCGGCTCCTTGAGCGCGCGACGAACTTGCGAAGGAAGAAACGGAACGGGCGGCGGCATGGGAGGCGGGGCCAAAATAGCCAGCAACGGCTACGGACGGGGGAGCGTCGGAGGACAACGCGGTGGCGGTGCCGGGTGCATCGAACCGGAATCCTTTTCCTTGTCCACTGCCTATTATTGGTTCTTTTTATTATTTCGTTTTCAGAAAATATCAAAAGATTATCAGTACTCCCTTTGTAAACTATAATATAAGGATTAGTGACCTAAACAATCTTATATTAATTTACAGAGGGAGTACTATGGTACCAATATTCATGCCATTCCATCTTCCTCGCCACAATCGCTGCCGAACCCAAAATCTGTACAATGATCCAACGGTTTTGTGTTGGGGGTTTGGATGGTAGGCGCTCAAGTTTATTACTGGATTTTTATATATGTATGGATTTTCCGCAAAGAAAAAAAAAGTATGGATTTGTCGATCATATGTGATGTGGTGATCTTATTATTTATATTTTGAGAAAGACATCATATCGGTTAATTAGGCTGCTTGTAGTGGGGAATATGATACGCTATCTGTGACACTAGTATGTTCCCGCAGAATAAAACATAGGATGCTATATATGTGGTGCATAATATCATATATTAATATTTTACAGATGAATTCTTTATTGTCATGCATGACACATGGTAGCACATCATTTATTAGTAGGTCTTGCTCTTGGTCTGATTAAAAATGGTGTAGCTATTATTCAATATGCAGATGATACTGCATTATGCATTGATCGTCTTTCTCACAAGGCTAACCTCAAATTATGACTTCATATGTTTAAAATGATGCATGGGTTAAAGATCACTTCCACAAAAGAGAAATCCTATGTGTGGGAGATGATGATGAAATTCTTAAGATTTATGCTCTCATTTTTAGTTGTCAGATTGGGCACTTTCCTATGAAATACCGGGGGGGGGGGGGTCTTGTGAGCTTCTCTTGCCTGAGGGAGTCAGATTGGGATTCATGGAATCCAAATGCATTAAAAAAATGTGACTCTTGCATTGGTAGTTCTGCATCCTCTTGTGGTAGATTAACTCTTTTGAACTCTAATCTTTCTAGTATAGCATACTACTACACGTCTATGTTCCTTCTGACAAAGACATTTATCGAGAGATTAGTTAAAGACGGAAGAAAGTTTTTTGGCAATTTGGTAATGGCAGAAAAAAAAAGATATTACCCGGTGAAATGGTCTTGAATTTGTAGGTCTAAGAAAAAGGGTGGGGGCTTCCGCGTCCTCTCTATCCGCTAGTATGACAAAACTAAATGACTCTACATACGAATCTAAGACAAGTAATATGGATCAGATGGAGGAGTTGAAATGGTCAACCAACTGTGTGATCTAATTGAACAACGGTGGTAGTGCAACAAGCGAACACAACAAGATGTGCTGCTCATAATCGTTATTCCTGGCCCTCGTGTAGGATTTCAAACCGAGTGGGGATGAACTAGGGCAATTTCTAATCTCTTGTAGCAACCAATGCCATGCTACACGAAATGAATCCCTTAATTGGACACAATTACACTCTTATAACTGCCCAACTATTTCGTATTCTAGCCAAAGGCTCTCTCATGTCATGTGTCATAGGAAATTTAGAACATGGCTAGAGCTATGTATGTTGGTCTCTGCCTCCATTTCTTGGCAATTTGGGTCAAAATTATGCCAAAAATTTGGAAACTTTCCATAATTTTAGTTGGCCCACAAGCACAAATGGGCATCTTCAAAATCAGGCTAAATGTATAGCGTGTCATTTGTGTGGTGCAAAATTGTCACCCAAAAAAATATCGTGAATGTGAACTAGCGTACGTCAGCCAGGATCCAGGAACCATCCATAGATTGCTTTTACACAAATCACGGTGCAGCGATGGTGCCACGTCAGTTTCCCCTGCCAGTTCGTTGCGAACGGCTGGCCGGCGAACGCCCTTTTCTCTTTCGTCCCAACAAAAAGGATATCGAGTAGCGTGGGGAGTGGAGATCAAGCCCGCGAGACTCAGGTGGGCCTGTACCACTGGACCAACCTGTCATTTTGTTCTAAAATGCAGTAAAATTTGCTACATATACTTTCAGGTTCTTTTTTAAAATCATTTTACTTGAATATATTTCAAGAAAACCTGATTTTTTTCTCATTTAAGAGATTACACTTTCAATTATAAAGAGATAAAAAATTATCTTAAGAGATGGCATTTATTATTATTTAAGAGATGGCATTTTATATTATTAAGAGATGTCATTTTATTATAATTAATGCGATTACATTTCTACTTTAATAGATGGCATTTTTTATTCTAAGATATGACTTGTTTTTTTTATTATTGAGAGATGGCATTTTTTAGTTTTAAAGATATAGCATTTTTTACTTATTAAGACACTGCATTTTATTATCAACAGATGGCATTTTTTTATTTAAGAGATGACATTTTTCATATTTAAGGGATGGATTTTGTTATTAAGGGATGACAATTTTTATGTAAGTTATGACATATTTATTATTTAAGAGATGACATTTTTTATTTTACGAGATGGCATTTATCATTATTAAGGGATGGCATTTTTTATTTATTAAGAGACAACATTTTATTTATTAACAGATGTCATTTTATTATTAAGAGATGGAATTTTTATTTTTGAAGATATGCCATTATTTTATTTATTAAGAGATGACGTTTTATTATTAAGAGATGGCATTTTTTATTTAAGAGATGAAATATTTATTATTTAAGGGGTGGGTTTTGTTATTTAAGGGATGCCTTTTTTATTTAAGCTATGTCATTTTTATTATTTACGAGGTGACATTTTTTATTTTAGGAGATGGCATTTTTTAGTATTAAGAAATGAAATTTTTTAATTATTCAGAGATGCCTTTTTTATTGATTAAGAGATGGGATTTTTACTATCTAAGAAATATTTTCCTATTAAGAGACATTTTTTATTATTTAAAAGATGGCATTTTCTAATATTAAGAGATGACATTTTTGAAGAGATGGCATTTTTTGTTATTAAGAGATGGCATATTTTACTTATTAAGAGATGCCATTTTTTATTTATTAAGAGATGGCAATTTTTATTTAAGAGATGACATTTCTATTATTTAATAGATGTATTTTTTAATATTAATGTTGAGGATATCACTTATCGTTACGTCTCGATCAGCTGGGGATTAGAGATTAATTAGAAATCGGCCGATTAATCGATTTTATCGATCGACTATTAATCGGCCATTGTTTTGCAAATCCTAGGTTCGCAACACTAAAATATGCTATATTCAACACGAAAGTAATATTGGACAGAATAGTTACCTTGATTCCTAGCCTTTGAATCCTCGTATAATGACAAATAAAATAGGACAATAGTACATATTGCATAATAAGGTCCACAAAACACAAATAGACTTAGTTTTTAGAAACATAATGTTAGGAATAGACCTGATTTATCGGTAGATTCCTAGAAAATCGCTTGTCAGGGTGATAAGTCGGCCCAAATGATAAACGGTGAAGATAAGGCATAACCTTATCGGTCGCCCCATGAATAGCGGTAAATCGGACGATAAATCGATGAATCGGAAGATTTCTTGAACAATTATATTAAGTATGGTATTTTTTAAGATATGGATTTTTTTTATTGTAAGACATTGCATTCAATATTAAGAGATGACATTTTTACTTAAGAGATGATATTTTTATTATTAAGAGAGGGCTTTTTTTGTGTGATGCTCTTAAAGGCCTTTTTTTTGTGTGGTGCGTAACCTGGGCTTTTTTGTTTTAATTTTTTGGAGATGATGACATTTTCTTGTAGAGGATGGCAGTTTTATAAGATCACTCGACTTTCTTTTATAAAAAGTTTTAATGTGGCGATTTTAAACAAAAGAAAAATATTTTAACTGGGTCTTTTTAGGTCTCCGGGTCGCCTAGTGAACGACCAGAAACGTTCGCTGGGGGGTGTTTGTCCCAGCGAACGAAACCGGCAGCTATGATCTCCCCCATGGCGGTCGTGCCCCAGATATTGGTGTCCAAAAACGTTGTATGGCGCAAAATTTTGGTTCATGCCAAATTTAACCCAACTGCCATCTCTAGTTTTTAAGCAAAACTGGATTTCTCTTGTCCTCTGTGTCCAACTACGTCGAAACGATATCTCAGGCTATGTTGGATGACGGTCTAGCAATAAGATTTCTATCGCATAGTGTGTCATGAAATCTTATTTGTATGATGTAGCCCCCATTATGGGGACGCAGCTATTCTCAGCTTGAGCTTGTATGCTCCCTAACGAACAGTAAAATAAAAAAAAAGTAATAAAAAAAATATGAAAAAATTTGATGCAAACTTTGACAAATGTTCTCAGTTCTTCAAAAATTTCAGCCCAAAATAACATTCATGAAGGTCGTGGTAAAAAAGTTGACACTCCAAAAATGCTATTTTTCGTGAGCATTTTGGAGTGCTGGTTTTTTTTTTTTGCCATGACTTCCACGAATGTTATTTCAGGAGGAAAATTTATAAGCGCTAACATTTGTCAAAGTTAGCAGCCAAAAAAATCAGAAATTTTTGAATGTTTTTTTTTTGAAATTTACTGTTCAACCAGAGCTCAAATGATCTCAGGAGTAGAAGGGGACTTTCACCATTATGGTTCTTCTTTTCTTGCATGGAGTAAAGTCTGAAATAAACTCTGACTTTGTAGAGGCTGGCCTAAATAAACCCTCACCTCTAAATCCCTGAAGTTGATACCCTAACCACTCAGATCCCAGTCTATTCTAACCTTAGGCATGTTTGGCTGACTGGGAAAAGATAGAATCCCAGCCGGGTTCATCCGCTTCCCTCACTACGATATGGGTCTACAAGTCACTTTACTCTCTCTTCACTTATCTTCTTCCTTTATCCTCTCCCGATCCCCTTTCCCTACCACAGCCGCTCCCTCTTTCCTCTTCTACTAGGTTGGCCGAGCGGCGCACCAGTTGGCACCGACAGTCAAGCCGACCCCGTCCGGGCCGACGACTAGAGGTGGCAGCTGCTGGAGACATTCGGACAGCATGGCCAGACACAGCGGCGGGCGGCGGGCGGCTGGGTCTCGGCAGAACACGACGGGCGAGCCGGCGATATAGCTGACCTATCACACTGCACGCGCGCCTCACGGTGTGGCAGCGAGGAATGACACAGCTCGGACATGTAGTAGCACGGGGCCGTGGTGTTGGCGTCCAATCGACGACCGCGGAGAGCGGCGACGCGCAGGCAAGCGTGAAAACGACCGGCGACGCGTAGCTGCGAGCAACAACATGAAACAGGTGGCGTCGAGCACGAAACCGAAGCACGGCTCCGTGGCTGCAAACAGTGGCGCGGGCAGCGGGCAGCGAGCAGCGCGGCGGCCAACGGCGGGACAATCTCATGGATGCGTACGTGCATGTGTGTGCACAGATGGACGTGAGTGCAGCCTACGGGACGGTCGGCTACGGGACGTTGGGACGGCTTGTCCACGTGCAGCACGCTGTTGAGCAGCTCGTCAGTGCCGCCGTCAGTCGCTGCTGCACATGGTTGGGCAGAGAACTTGTGAAGAGATGCATATGACACACAAGTGGGCTACGTAGCAAGTCAACTTAGAAACCAATCCCGGCTGGGCTGGGATTGTGCCTTCCTATTACACCAAATACAATTTTAGTCATGCAGGGTCGGCATTGACAGGGATATGTAAATACAGGGTACCAAATTCAGGGATTTGAAGGTGAGGGTTCATTTGCGTCGGCCTCTACAACCTCAACGTTTATTTTAGACTTCACTCTCTTGCATGTAAACTTCATAATGAAGATGCATGGTTGCGTGAATCGATTGGTGCAAATGGGAGATACCCATTGCGACGTAAACTAGCGCGTAAGCATGATGATACGCACGTGCATAGAACAATTCAAACAGCGTAGCAACAAGGAAAATGTATTACGGTTGTGCTAATTCTCAGTCGACTGGGAATTAGCTATGTCTCAGTCGACGAGATATGTTATATAATTTGATCGATCTGTGATTTGTCGATGTATTCCTCTCGTCCAAAATGGGCTTTGTCCCTGCGGGCAGATGGGCAGAGCGTGCCTTCTATGGGCTTTGCAATTGTATCTGGCCGTGGGCTGTGGCTTGAGGTACTTTCCAATTTCTCTTTTTTGTTTTTTATTTTCTCATATGTCTCCCATATGAACAATTTGTATTTTCTTTGTTTTTTATTAGGATTGTGTGTACAGTAGGAAGCTTACTGGAGCAGCTCACTCGGTGTACACACGTACTATTTTCCTTTTTATATTTTCTTTTTTCCTTTTGTATTATAGTGTATTTATTTTTCATTTTAGTTTTATAAAACTGTTTTCACTTATATTTCTATTTTTTATGTTTTTTACTTTCTTATTTTTAGAAAAACGGATGATCTAATTTTTATTAGAATAGATATTTTGACACACATTTTTAAAAAAGATTATCTTTGATACTAAATCTCAATTGGACGAGACTTTGTGAAGTCTGAGTCGATGTATAACAAGAATCGCGTTGGAGAATGGGTCTTCTCGTTTCTGCTTGTTAAAGCGCATGATTAACTCGTTTTTTTCTTCCATTTCTTTCGGGTTGGGCTCTTTTATTTTGTTTTTTTAATTCTTTTTTTCCTCCATACACTTTTTTTAGTTTGTTTGGTTCATATTGTTTGACATGGTATTTTTCAAAATATAGGTCTTTCAGATTAAACTTCTTTTGTCAGTGTTACTTGTGGTGTTTTTTTCCCATATGTCTTATCACCTTTCTTGTTTTTAATGATATTTTTAGACTTTTTCTTGTGAACAATAATATCCATTTTGTTTTTAATATTTGTTAAATAACAACTTCTATTTTTGGAATTTGAAAATATTTGCTATCTGGCTGCACAATTGTCCCCGACTACAACTACATGTCTTCAATATGATTGGAACTTACTGAAGTCTTGTCGGGAGGGAGGGGGAGACATTTGCATATTTGCAACCATCATGCAACTGCAAGTGTCATCCCCGACTGCAACTGCATGTCTTTAACGCGATCACAACTTGGTGTTGTTTTGTCAAGGAAGGGGCAATTGCATGTCTGCCACCAACATGCAACTGCAAATGTCGTCCCCGGCTGCAATTGCATGTCTTCAATGCAACCGCAACTTGTTGTTGCATTGTCAAGAGAGGGCAATTGCATGTTTGCCACCAACACGCAATTGTGAGTGTCGCCCCGACTGCAATTGCATGTCTTTAACGCAACTGCAACTTGGTGTTGTTTTGTTGGTGTAGGGCCGGCTGCATGTCTGCCACCAATACGCAACTGCAAATGTCACCCCCAACTACAATTGCATGTCTTCAATGCAAGTACAACTTGATGTTGTTTTGTCCGGGGAGGGTTTGTTGCATGTCTGCCACCACTAAGCAACTACAAGTGTCTCCCCCGACTGCAATTGCATGTCTTCAATGCAACTGCAACTTGCTGTTGTTTTGTCAGTGGAGGGGCAGTTGCATGTCTGGCACCAACACACAACTGCAAGTGTTGCATCCGACTGCATTACATGTATCCAACGTAACGACAACTTGTTGTTGTTTTGTCGAGGGAGGGGTAGTTGCGTGTCTATCACCAACAGGCAACTGCAAGTGTCGCCCCGACTGCAACTGCATATCTTCAATGCAACTGAAACTTGGTGTTGTTTTGTCAGTGGAGGGACAGTTGCATGTCTGACACCAACACGCAACTACGAGTGTCGCCCCGACTAAAATTGCATGTCTTCAACATAACTACAACTTGGTGTTGTTTTGTTGGGGAAGGGGCAGTTACATGTTCGCCACAAACACGCAAATATAACTTGGTTGCAACTCGACTTTCATTTTTGTTGCACGGGGAGAGGCGCCAGTTTGCATGTCCCACAATAGGCACGCAACTGCATGTCTTCTAACTTGGTCATAACTAGGGAACCTTTGTTTTTGTCGGAGGGGGCGGCGTTGAGAGAGATAGGGCTCAGTTGCATGTCCCACACTAGGCATGCAACTGCATGTCTTCTAACTTGGTCGCAACTACATGTCTTTTATAACTTGGTTGCAAACCGACTTTCATATTTGTTGTACGGAGAGAGGCGCTAGTTTGCATCTTCCACAATGGGCACGCAAATGCAAGTCTTCTAGCTTGGTCGCAAATGCATGTCTTATAACTTGGTTGCAACTCGACTTCTTTTTTGTTGTACGGGGAGAGGGGCCTAGTTGCATGTCCCACACCAGGCACGCAATTGCATGTCTTCCAGCATGGTCACAATTGCATGTGTTATAACTTGCTCGCAACTCAACTTTTCTTTTTTTTTGTACGGAGAGAGGGGCCAGTTTTGGAGGGGGTGGCGTCGTGAAAGATGGGTGAACTTTGTTTTTGTACGGAGTGGGTGGCATCGAGAGAGATGGGTCCAATTGCATGTCCCACAAAAGGCACGCAACTACATGTTTTCTAACTTGGTCGCAACTGGGGAGACCTTTTGTTTTGTCCGAGGGGGCGGCGGCGAGAGAAGAGGGGGGCCAGTTGCATGCCCCACACTATGCACGCTACCACATGTGTTTTAACTTGGTTGTAACTACATGTCTTACAACTTGGTCACAACTCGACTTCCTTTTTTTGTATGGGGAGAGGCACCAGTTTGCATGTCCCTCAACGGGGGGCACGCAATTGCATGTTTTTAAGCACGGTCGCAATCGCATGTGTTATAACTTGCTTGCACTCGACTTCTCATTTTTTGTTGTACAGAGAGAGGGGCCAATTGCATGTCCCACACTAGAACACGCAACCGCATGTCTTCTAACTTGGTCGCAACTGGGTGGTCCAGTTGCATGTCTACTACTAGGCACGTAACTACAAGTGTCTCCCTCAATTGCAACACAACTCAGTTGTGTTTTCTCTCGATGATGGGGCAGTCGAATGTCTATTGATAGGCACGCAAGTGCAAGTGCCACTCTCGACTGCAACTGCATGTCTTCAACACGACCAGAACTATGTGTTGTTTGGGGAGGGGAGGTGGGGTGCTTAGGCTGCCTGTATGTGGGTTTATTATTTACTTTTTTCATTTATTTGTACTTTTGTTTTTTGTTTGTTTTTGGATTTGTCTTTTTCCCTTTTCTTTTCATAATAGTGATTTTTGGAATTTTTATGAATAACACTACTCAATTTTCACGGACGTCGATCGTGCACAATTGCATGTACTCCGGCCATGCCTGTGCACTTCATTTTTTTATGTGCTCAAAGTAATACAAACACACTACATTTTTTATGCATTATATTTCATGGAGACACACTCCCGTGCACATTGGATGGGATCGTTGACATGGACACTAGTATCCCAAATACTCCCTCCGTCCAGAAATACTTGTCATCAAAATGAATAAAAAAGGATGTATCTAGATGTATTTTAGTTTTAAATACATTTATTTTTATCTATTTTAATGACAAATATTTTCGATCGGAGAGAGTACAAGTCAAAAAAAAACAACTACTAAGTAGGAGACAAGAAAACAAAAAATATAACAAAAACTGCCCACGTACAGCAAGAAAAAAGGACAGCCAAGCACGAGATCTTTGGCATGTACAGCAGCCACTGAAAAAGATAGATAAACAAATACAAAGGACAAAGCCTCGTACATGATAAACTAGGCCAAGCTAGCCCAAGCGAACGAGCATAAACTAGCCCATGCCAGCCCAAGCGAACGAGTAGGGAAATCGATCAGGCCATCGGGCATCAGGCCTATACCAACGATGCACGAAGTCTCAGTCGACTGAGTCCTAGCCAGACCCAATGTATTAACCAGGCACAGTAAACAAAAACACGAAACAAACAATGAATTATAATCTTCATTCTTTTTGGTGAGTAGAAAAGAAAAAAACTGAAAGCAAACATAATCGACATGGGGGTTCTTGGTTGCATCGCTATATGATTCACCGGGCCCCTATTCTTTGAGCAGGCTCGCCTATCTTCAATTATCCTTGCTGCATGTCGGCCAGCAATGGAGGTCTGTCTGATTCACTCGTCTCTTCGTCCCACGTTTCTGCCACGCCCCCGGGGCTGTTCGTGTGTGACTTCCCGTCAGAGCCCTCGGACGGTGGGGCCGTGACTGTCGGCGCCGCCGCGGCAGGGAGGATCAGACTCGGCGACGTGACCTTGATCACGCGGATGCGGCACCGGACGACGAGGCGGTCGTCGCCGACCATCTGTTCGGCCGACGCAAGGTCGCCGCTCGTCAACAGGTACGGGGACACATGCACGGGGTTGTCAATGTCGAACCTGTGCTCCGTGAACTCGGCACCCTCCTTGCCGGCATCCTCCGGAGGGTCGTCATCGGCGAGCTCGAAGCAGAACTCGGCCATGGTCACCGGCTCGTCGGACTTCCCGCGGCCGAGGAAGACGGCCACGCAGTCCTTGGTGGCGTCGTCGTGCCCGTTGGGGTACACTTTGAAGTACCAGCTGTTGCCGCCGAGGCCGAAGTGCTGGGTGTACGCGCACTCCCCGGTCCGGAGCGCCGCGCGAAGCCTCGAGAAGCTGCCGATCTTGACCGTGCGGGACCCGACGGCCGTCACGGCACCCGCTGCGACATCGCCAGGCGGCGGCGGCGCCATTGTGAGCGGCCAGGTCACCTCCCTGTCGACGGAGATCGTGCACCGGACGGTCAGGTTGTTGACGTCCTCGCGGACGCAGCACGACGCCTCCAGCTCCCGGCGGCTGACGAAGCAGACGTAGCCCTTGCTGCGGCCGTGATGGCGCAGCGTCTGCTCCGAGCTCGCCGTGTGGTTGTCGAAGACGACGTGCCTGCCGGTCGCGTCCAGGATCTCGATCGAGACGCTGGCGGCGGCGCTGTGGGAAAGGGAATAGGGGTCATCGAAGGGCCCGTGGACGAAGACGGCGACGAACTCCGCGGATTCCTTGTCGAGGCCGGCGGGGTAGACCTTGAGGGTGTATCCGGTGTACTCGCAGCCGCGGGAGTTAATTGCATGTTGGTACCACACTTGCGCACCTACACACGAATCGGTACCACTAGTTAAAAGTTTTGCAATTCAGTACCAACTCAGGGCCTAAGTGGTGCATAACGGGCTAAGGAGCGTATAAACGCGTATTGAACGCATATCTGACAGGTCGGGCCCACATGTCAGGTGACACGCTTGCCGAATCGGCGCGTGCCCGATGCGCTGACTCGGACGAGTCCGACCTAACGGGCTAGGTCGAACCGAGCTGCCGGTTCGAACCCTAACTCTCGTTCCCCTCTCCCTCTCCTCCCCGTGCTCCTCTCTAGCAATGGCGATGGCGAATCCGGGCGGTGGCGGTGTAGGTGGCGGCTCGAGCAGCGGTGGCGGTGAGGGCGGGTACGGAGATCTTCCTGGCCTCGGGGCCGATGCGCACCCAGGATTGGCCGAGGCCAACGGCGGTAGTTCGTCGTACTACTCAAGCGGCGAGGAAGAAATGGAGGAGGCCCCGCTAACCATGGAGCAGCGCCTGCGGATGGCAGAGATATGGGTCGCCAACCCTTTCACGAGCGATCACTGGACCCATGGATGTGGTGGAGTGCTGTAAGTCCTCCTCCCTCTCATCTGTTCTTTCTTCCAATTTGGGGGCTAGGGTTAGTGTTACTGAAAATGTCCAAATTTGCTGCCCTTGTAGTGTGGATGATGCTATCTGAGATGTTAGGATTCACTTTGATGCCCTACATAATTTGGATAGGAAGATATGCAGTTTTGATGTCACTTTTCTGAATCTGTATGCACTATTGCATACACAAGGATTTAAATTCTCTGATGAATTGTATCACATGGAGAACACATGCATAGGAGAGCAGAGAGAGCATGGCCTAGACTTGATTGACACAAACATTAAATTGCAGCAAGTTAAGAAGCAACAGAGCATACTTTAGTTCTGAATCTGTTAGTTAGAGCAACAGCCACTGACAGTGCTGCAAGTCAGAGAAATGCTGAACTACAAACCATTCTTTGTGCACCACTAGTTGTGTATGATGTCAGTGAGCCAGATGTGCTTGCTGTTGATGAGGAAGGGGTTGTTTTTCATAGTCAGTGCAACAGCAATACCAATGTTGAAGCTAGTGGGTTTTGCACACAAGAGAGCAAAAACCTAGGTAAACAAAAGCTGAAATCTGTGATGGAGGATGAAGTTTTGTTGGAGGAGTGTTATTACAGTAGTGATAATTCAAAAGGGGCATATGACAGTGATAACTACATGGAGAGGTACATGATTTCTCAAGACACAAAGATACTAGATGGAAAGAGAAAAGCAGATGAGGAACAACTAGTAGATGATGAAGATGAATATTCAGATGATGAGTCAGAAGAGGAGGAACAACTGCATTATGAGGGTGACACAGAGGTTGAGGATCTGTTTGAGATGGATGAGAGGGAGGAGGAAGAGAGGGAGGAGAGTGTGAATGTGGAGGCAGCTCAACAGTTGCAGGTAGAAACCTCCAAATAAGAGGCAGAAGCTGCCAATTAGGAGGTGCCCCACCACTAGAACACATCCTAGTGTTTTAAAGGAGGCGAAGCCAGATTTCACTCCTTCATCAGATGAAGAAGAAACAGGTTGGCTGCTGGATAGTGAAGATGATGGGCATGAGCCACTGCAATTTGTCCTAAAGAAAAGCAAGAAGAGTAGGGCACAAAAAAGAAAACCTAGGATATGGCTCAATGAAAAAATGAAGCACCCACACCAACAATTATGTAAGTACATGTGCTTCACAAATCAGCATCAATTCAGAGATGCTCTCTTGAGCTTGCACATTTCACAGTCAAGAGATTTCAGATATCATAGAAACTCTGACCAAAGGATCATTACATGTTGCAAAAATGAACACTGTCAGTTCTACATTGTTGCTACTGTGATCAAAGGTGAAAAGACTTTTGCTATAAAAAAATTAACCTGGAGCACACTTGTCCTACCACTACAGAGTCATCAAGGGTTAGTGCAAAGTGGCTTGCAAAGACATATGAGTCATTGTTCACGTATGATCCAACCACTAGCATACAAACTCTGATTGATGCCTGCCAGGAAAAGTATGGTGTTGAGGTTCCTAAGCACATGGCCTATAGGGCCAAAAACCTAGCTGTGGAAGCTGTCTTAGGAGAGCACAAGAAGCAGTATCCCAGGCTAAGGGACTATGCAACAACCATCATGCAGACAAACCCTGGAAGTAGGGTTGTAGTTAAAACTCTAGTTCCTAAAGCAACAAAAAAAATACCACATCCAGGGCCAAGGTTTCATGCAATGTTTTTCTGCTTAAATGGAGCAATGGAGGGATTTCTCAATGGATGCAGACCTTTCATTGGTTAGTTAGTTGTTTCTTTACTTTATTTACTATAACATTTTTGCTTTAGTTTCATTGCTATGTACATGATTACACCTTTGCTTTAACTAGTTTCATTTTCTATGTACTGACTTAATTGGTTCTTTCTTTTTGCAAAACATGTGTTGATGGATGCTTTATTGTTGACCACAGGTGCACAGATCCTTGCTGCCACTGGCATAGATGGCAATACAATATTTTTCCAATTGCATTTGCCATTGTTGGTCAGGAGGATACACCAAATTGGTGCTGGTTTCTGCACCAACTGAAGATATGTCTAGGAGGAGAAATTGGCTAATTTGGTCCTTATACTATCATGTCAGATAGACAGAAGGTAAGTACATAGTTTGCTGTGTGATTTCAGTAGCATAGTTTGCTGTCTATCTTCAACTATATTTGTAGTCAGTAGCTTAGTCTCTTGTGTAATTTCAATAGGGGCTACTCAATGCAGTGAATAAAGTATTTCCAAACTGCCACTAGAGATATTGTCTTAGACACTTGTATGCAAATTTCCAGAATGCTGGTTTTAGGGGGGAAGATCTAAAGAAATGCATGGATAATGCCAGTTATGCTTACAATGAACATAAGTTTAATTGCTATGAATGATTTGAGAAATGAGTGTGAGGATGCTTGGATTTGGCTTAATGGAATTCCTAATAAAACATGGGCTAGGCATGCTTTTGACACTAACTGCAAGACAGCTTTGGTTGTTAACAACCTATCTGAGGTGTTCACCAAGTATATCCTTGATTTAGGAAAAAGCCTATTAGGACTATGGTTGATGGTATTAAGGACAAGCAAATGGTGAGGTGGCATAGGAATAGAGAGAGAGGAAAGACAGCTTTCTGGGAGATCGCTCCACATTATGCTGAGAAGCTAGAGCTGGAAAAGGAGAGGGCCAGATACTGCAAACCCAAGCTGGTGTTAATTTATGGCAAGTGACCTGTGGGCAGCAAACACACCCTGTGAACTTGGATAATTATACATGTGGTTGCAGAAAATGGGACCTGAGTGGCATACCATGCAACCATGCAATTTCAGCAATTAACAAGGCCAAAACGTTTTCATAGGACTTTATTTGTAAATTCTTCAAAAAACCCATTTTATTTGGCAGCATATGAACCTATGAACTTTCCTGTTCCTGGTGAACATGACTGGATAAGGACACCTGGACCAGACATAGAGCCACCAGAATTTCATGTTAGGAGAGGAAGAAAGAAAGAGAAAAGGATCAAGAGCAAGTTTGAAGTGCCAAAGCCAAAGGACAGCAGTAGAATGGCCACAATAACATGCTCTAACTGTGGTCTCCAAGGCCATAGATACACCAACTACCTGAAACAATTGAAACCAGATTTGACTATGAGGAAAAACAAGCATGTGGTAATACCAATCTCACAGCTTTTGTATTAGTTGACTAGTGCATTTGTTAATATTTGTATGTTGATTACTAATACCAATCTCACTTCCTTTTGCAAGCACTACTAGGGAAAACCTTATACACAGAATGTTACCAGTAGCGCTTGTTAAAATGAGGCGCTACTGCTACTTAGTAGTAGCGCGTCTGGCGGAACCGCGCTACTATTACCCGCTTAGCAGTAGCGCGGCAGGAACAGAAAGCGCTACTACTATAATTGCCACACCGTTCCTGACGTGCTAGGTATAGTAGTAGCGCCCTTCTACGAACAGCGCTACTACTACGGATTTTAGCAGCAACGCGTTTTCCCTCCCCACGCTACAGTTAAAGCTATTTTCACCTAGCCCCCCGCGTGGCCTGATTCCCTCTCCTCTGCTTCCTCCCCCAATTCTCCTCTACTATTCCTCGTCGCCTCTGCCACGCCGCCGTCTCCCCCGACCCCGCCTCGCCGTCGTCTCCCCCGACCCCGCCTCGCCGCCGTCTCCCCCGACCCCGCCTCGTCGCCGTCTCCCTCGACCCCGCCTCGCCGCCATCTCCCCC
>NC_041383.1:780433751-780437796 GCF_002162155.2 Triticum dicoccoides
CGTCTCCCCCGACCCCGCCTCGCCGCGCCCCGGTGCCGCCGTCTCCCCGCCCTCTGTAAGCACTCTCCCCTTCCGATCCCACTTCTCTGCTTAGTATGAACCCTAGCTATTTAGTGCTAGTTAGTATGAACCCTAGGCTATCTTTAGTGCTAGTTAGTTAATTACTTAAATGGTAATTAAGGCAGTAGTTCCTAGGTACTAATTAGTTAGTAAGAACTAGGTACTAATTAGGTACTAGAATATTTTTATTTATAGTAAGTTTATTTTTAGTAAGAACTGGTTGAATTAATAGAACTAGTTAGTGAGAACTTGTTTCTATTTTTTAGTTAAAGCAATTTTTCCCGCCTCGACGTGGACGATGCCTATCCCGCATCCTCGTCATCGAGTCGGCGGAGGACGACACCTGCTTGACCAGATCGGCCATGTCCGGGACTGGGCTCCACCGGGGTGGTACTAGGAGGCGCTACCTACCGGGGGGCGCAGGTTGGTGAGGAGCCAGCCTGTCGTTGACCCGAACCTTCTTTGGTGGCGGTCGCATGGGCCAGTGACGATCCAGAGGCTAGAGGACTCCGCGGAGGTGGTGCGTCACTATGTCAGTGAGGAGGACGCGCACGTCCGTCGCTACTTGTTTGCGTTGGAGCACAGGCCGTTCTCCAATACCTGGCAGGTTCTCCGGGGATCTCACTGGAGTTATGATCCCGTGATGGTTCCTTCTCTGTGGGTGTCCACCGCCCGCGCCGATACCCGTCGTGTGCTAGAGTTTTAGTTGTATTAGTGATGTTATATGTATGACACTATTCATGATGTATTAGTGATAATATTCGACGATGTACGGACGCATGAGATGATTTACTTTTGCTTATTGAATGCATGCTAATTTGAGTCCTATAAGATATTTTGAAATGTATATCTTATGTTGCTCAATATCCAAGTGGCCGGTCATGTTTGCAGGTTACACCTCCGAGTGGCCTATGTTTTGCCGAAGTGTTGATTCATTTCCGTTCCGGCAAATTTCAGGCGCTCGATATGTCCTATTTTAGCAAAGGTCATGCCGGATTTTTCCGTGAATTTTGGCATGACTTGTGCCAGAATATGTAGGAAATATCGAGTGCCTTGGATTTGTGTGTTGAGTATCTTGGTAGTTGTCTTCGATCGATTTTCAATTAATGTTTTAACTATGAACATAGGAAATGTCTGATGACGAAAAGGATTTCGGTATTTGCAAATACTGCGAAGACGAGCGCGGTCTGTGCGACGGAATCTTCCTAGATGATGATAGGCGCTTCAACATCAAGCTGGACGAGAACTTCGAAGTGGATACAGTAAGTCACAACGACAAGTCTTTTTTCGTAATTAAGCATGACATCTTCTTCATTTGCTTCAACTTATATTTTTTTTACTATTCTACTAGCGTATCCCCTGCCATGCAAGAGTTTTTGTATTGGATAAGATAGGTTTCAGTCATAGTATGGAGCAAAAGAAAGTTTACTTGAAGATCGAGCATGGTTATATTTTCCATGCAAAATTATACAATTCAGACGACTACACCTATTTTGGATGCAAAACATGGCGAGCACTATGCAAGACTTATGCATTTGAGCCTGATATGGTTATCACCTTTGATATTCGTCCGGAAGATAATATTGAAGGTAATACCGACATCTGGGTCGATGTGCAGACGCCTCCAATTATACCATTATGTAAGTTTCTCAACCATATATATTTATGTCTTTGATATTGTTTATTCAAAAATAGTTAACAACTAATTTGTATTGTCAACTTATTTTGGTGCAAGCAAACATGTCCAGCGCTTGGTAGACATGACCGTATACTGTCCTGGGGCTGAACTCAACTGCGAGGAGCTCAGTCATTATGTTTCATGGCTTGAGGATCTTGATACTGTCAAGACAAATTTTCTTCCTACATTTAAAAATGTTAGTACTGAAAATGTGCGACCAATAGTGTTCGTAATGAACTACGGTCATATCTATTTAGGAAGGATGGTAAGATTTTTACTATTTGTCATCAGTGCATCTTTTCCATACATTATTTTTGAAGCTAAACTTCATTGCTAAGTATGTTACCATACGATGTTCTTCAACAGGGACTCCCGATGAATGTTGTGCCTTATGGGATCGAGACTAAAGGTACCATGAGTATTATCAGCTTACGGCCAAGATATCCTACAAATTACTTTAGTGCATTCAAGATTAGCGACGGATGCTTAATAGTGCAAGACTGGACCAAATATGTGATGGGGGAGCGCAGAGAAGTACTAGGGGGCAGCAAATAGATGTGCTACCCACGATTAGGAGACAAGTTCATCTGCATGCTCCAGTTTGATCAAGGAGGAGAGCTATACATGTTTTATGTTATTTTACCTAAGAGAGAGCAGCAGGAGTGATTAGCTAGCTAGAAATGAGTTTGAGGATGATGATGTGCTACACTATTACTATGATGATAAAATAGCTAGTGTTGGTGGTAATGACTATGATGATTATTATTAGCTAGTGGTGATTAAATAAATACTGTTTGGTGGTAATGACTATGATGATGATTAAATAGCTTGTGCTGGCAGATTAGATTCAAGTGGAGGCAACATGTGGTGCACATCGAAAGTACTACTAGTCCAAACTAGATCAAGTTTGGATTAGTAGTATACTTTTGACATGCACCACATATTGCCTCCACTTGAACCTAATCCACCTTTATTTGACACACTGTTATGGACATAATGATGTAAACCTCATAACTGATATTGTACCAATATTTGTACGATGACGCATAAATACACTAAAAAAAATACTAGTAGCGATGGACAGAAAACACGCTACAAGTAGTTACCTTAGCAGTAGCGCTGTACTGAATAAACGTTGCAGCTATTTGTCCTAGCAGTAGCGCGTGCGAACACGAGTTACTGCTAAGCAATAGCTGTAGCGCCTTATTAGTAGCGCGGTCTCCCGCGCTACTAGTGGACACAAAATCCGCGCTACTGCTAGGGTTTTTCCTAGTAGTGAAGACACCTGCAAGATCACAGCAGCAACCTACACCTGCAAGATCACAGCCTCCACCTGCAAGATCACAGCAGCAACCTCCACCTGCAAGATCACAGCCTCCACCTGCAAGATCTGGTGCAAGGTCTGATGCAAGGTCTGGTGCAAGATCTGGTGCAAGGTCACAACCATCAACTAGTGGTGCAAGGCCATTCACTGCCCCAAGATATGCAACTCCTTCTACATCTTCTGAACCAAGAAGTCACACTGGTTGGATGACCTGGTTTTCTGCCAGTGGTAACAAATGAGTGTCATGAGTTGTTGTTTCTCAAAACAATGTACTGATCAATGTTTTGTATCCTGAACCATGGTTGGATGCTTAGGTTTGACTGTACTGAACCAACAAGTCAAACTGCTTGGATGATTATGTTTGAGTGTACCGAATTGCTATCAACTATCTTACCTGAGTTAATTTTTAATGTTATTGGCTAGTGTTATTGGCAATGTTAAGGTTTGATGATGAGATTTGATGATTAGTTTTGTTGGCATTGTCAATGTTTGATGATGAGATTTGATGATTAGTGCTATTGGCAATGTTAAGGTTTGATGATGAGATTTGATAATTAGTGTTGTTGGCAATGTTAAGGTTTGATGATGAGATTTGATAATTAGTTTTGTTGGCAATGTTAAGGTTTGATTATGAGATTTGATGACTAGGTTTGTTGGCAATGTTAATGTTTGATGATGAGATTTGATGATTAGTGTTATTGGCTAGGTTAGGTTAGGTTCTAGGGGTTCTCGACGTCGACGGAGCCTAAATGAGTAACCACTATGGTTTAGGGGCTTCTCGACGTCGACGGAGCCTAAATGAGTAACCACTATGGTTTAGGGGGTTCTGGACGTCGACGGAGCCTAAATGAGTAACCACTATGGTTTAGAGGGTTCTCGACGTCGACAGAGCCTAAATGAGTAACCACTATGGTTTAGGGGGTTCTCGACGTCGACGAAGCCTAAATGAGTAACCACTATGGTTTAGAGGACGAAGCCTAAAT
>NC_041383.1:780437999-780449346 GCF_002162155.2 Triticum dicoccoides
TCGACGTCGACGGAGCCTAAATGAGTAACCACTATGGTTTAGGGGGTTCTCGACGTCGACAGACCCTATATGAGTAACCACTATGGTTTAGGGGATTCTCGACGTCGACGGACCCTAAATGAGTAACCACTATGGTTTAGGGGGTTCTCGACGTCGACAGACCCTAAATGAGTAACCACTATGGTTTAGGGGGTTCTCGACGTCGACGGACCCTAAATGACTAACCACTATGGTTTAGGGGTTCTCGATGTCGACGGACCCTAAATGAGTAGAGTAACCACTATGACAACAACTATGACAATAACTTAAATCATGTAACATATCAACCAACTACGACAAGCAACTCAAATCATAAAGGATATCTTGATGCAACATAATTAATAGATTCTTACACAACATACTAGAGTTCAACTTAGGTCACAACTTAAAGCAACAACATAGTTCCAACTTAGTTCACAAGTACACATCCATAGTACACAACTTAGTTCACAACAACACCATACTTCACAAAAGGTCAGCAAAGCAAGCATTCTTCTTCTTCATGTTGATCTGGATCTTTCTCTTGCTCTTCCTCTTCATCTACATCTTCATTCTGACAAGATGTCCAGGATCCCCTTCAATTTCTGCTTGTTCTTCTTCTCTGACTTCAACAGTTCAGCAATGTGAATCTTTAGCTGGTCCCTCCTTGCTGTGAGCTTGTCATGCCCCTTCTTGAGATCACCCATGTGAAGGAGCAGCTGGGTGTTCTCCTGGGTGAGCTTTTCCTCAGATTTTTCGATTTCATCAACCTGGAATTGCAGGTTCCTGGTGGATGTACTAAGCACTTCCTTCTCTTTTAGATGATTGAACTTCAAGTTCTGGATGCAAGTGCCTTGAGATTTTGTCAGGTTCATCAGTACTTTATACTTCTCCTGTAGCTTGAAGATCTCTGCATCTTTCTTCCCCATCTCTGTCTTCATGTCAGATACAACTGAATCAGAAACATGCACATTCTGCATCTTAGCCCGCAAATAGCTGAAATCTACCACCCTATCCTCTTGAGCATTGAACAGTTGGTGCACATCTTCAACCAATTTGTCATAGTTGGCCTCATTATTTTTTTCTTCAGTCAAATGGTGAATAGTGAGTGAACTCTCCAGGTTATCCTTCCTCCTATCACTCTTGCTGTCATGATACATTTCCCATAGCTTCAACAAGGCATTCTGCAAAGTAAGAGGCCACTCTGGGTCAATCCAGAGAACAATACCACCGTTGTCATCTTCCTGCAATATAAACAAATATAGCATGTGCAAAATCAATCTCCTAGGCAAATTATTTAAGCAATAAACTTTGAGCAACTGGCTTTAAATAATAACTGAACTTTGAGCATCTAACTTTAACAATGAAATACAACTCAAATCAACTTTAAGCATCTGCCACTGAATTAAATAATGAACTTTAAGCATCTTTGAGAAACAACTTTAATAATCTAGCCAATTAAAGAATGAACCTCTGACACTAAACACTCACTGAATTTTGAGCTTCTGACATTGAATCTCTCTGACATTAAACAATCAAATAATTGGCAAATTGAGTACTCTTGTGAACTAAACAATGATCATCTGCACTGCAAACTAAGCTGTTGACCAATTATAAAATTACTGACCAAATTAATTATACATGGAAAGTATCAACACATTTTCTAATCCAATGATTAGCATCAGTAGTACTAAATGGCTACAAAATGACCATCACAGCTACCCAATTAAACAAGAGTACTGATTAAACAATGTGCATCAGCACATGGCTGGATTAAACAACATGAATTCTATGCACTGGACAATTCTATGCACATGGTTAGATTAAACAATACAATTAACACAGAGATTTGTACAGAATCTTACACTCTTAGGACACACTAAGAACCTCCTGCCCGTGTTAAATGCTTCAAATGCTACACGCCTCTCAGCCGCCACCATGCTGATGGCAAAGAACGATGGGTGTTGTCTCAATGCCACTGTAGTCTTGGTCTTCAATCCTAGCAGGGATCTACAGGAGCAAAAGGAAGAGACAATCCCCAAATCAAATCAAATCTCCAAATCAGAGAACCTAACCCTAACCCTAGCTCTACAACTCACCCGGTAATGCATGGCCTCGTCGTTGGAGAGGTTCATGTATTGAACGCTGGAGTCCTGGCTGCTCTCGTCCTCCATGGCGCGATGGCGAGCCGGTTGAGGTGGCGGCGGCGGCGGCCGGCGGAGAATCGGAGAGAGGAGGTCGAGCGAGAGTGAGGACCGGCCGACGACCGATCCGACCGAGACCGCTTAGACCCACCACACCAGCCTCGTCCTAGTCAGCGCATCGGGCACGCGCCGATTGGCCACCGTGTCACCTGACAGGTGGGCCCGGTTTGTCAGATATATGGTCAATACACACTTATACGGCTATCAGTCCATTTTGTAACGGTTAGGCCGAATAGTGGTACTGAACTACGACATGCAAGAGTAGTGGTACTGATTCGTCAGTAGGTGCGTAAGTGTGGTACCAACCTGCAATTAACTCCAGCCGCAGAGATAGAACATGTCGAAGTTGAGCGCGGAGCCGGCGGGCATCCGCGCCCACTTGGAGTAGTCGGGCACGACGAAGAGCTGCGTGGTGGAGTCAGTCTTCACCAGGCCGCACGACGACTGCGGAGACGGCGACGACGCGCGGCTGGCGCTGGTACCCATTGATCGGAGACGGAAGGACCAACGTACGCGGAGGCTGAAAACGGAACTAGACCGATCGAATTGGTATCACAACGAATATAAGGAACCGCAATCTTTTGAAGCATCTGATGATTGAGCCAGGGAAACGTGTGCGTATTTTCCAAATCGGAGACTGCTTCCCGGAAATTATGTTACAACTCCATTTTCTGTTGTTTTGGTAAGTCGTGATTTGTTTCCATCAAATATATATAGAAACGAACGCTTCCCATAAATACATTTAAAACCCTATTTTTCGTTTTTTTGGGTAAGTTGTGATTGCTTCCAACAAACAAATATAGAAAGTGTTCACAGCCTTGGGACAACTGATGAGTGAAGCTAAATCAAGTATTTCCTTTAGCCCCTGTACCCCTGTTGAAACTCGAGTCAAGGTGTGCACAGCTTTAAATATTATGGCGGAGGCGATCAGGGACAAATATTTGGGACTAACGCCAATTGTGGGAATTGACAAGTCAGATTGTTTTCAACATCTTATTGACACACGGAGTTCTGAGCAGAATAAGGGGATGGAAAGAAAAAGGGCAATGCTATGCGTCAGCCAGCGGATCTTTTTAAAAGATCCGCCGCCTGAAGAGCCATAGGATTCAACGCGGGGAGCTGTCAAATTCAGCTGCGAGCTTTGCAACAAAGATGATGTTGCGCTCGGACGTTCGTAACAGAGTTCATGTTGCGGAACTTTTGCAACAGAGGTATTGCTGCAGAAATTTTCCGCAATACAGCTAATGTTGCAAAAATTAAATATCTTTAACCTTTATACAAGTATTACTGGAGAAAGCTCTGCAACATCACAAATTGTGCAAAAATCTTTTTTGCAACAAGGAGGATGTTGCAAAAAAAGACCAACGTCGTTCACCATGAACTCCCGTCAAACGGTGGTGAGGAAAGGAGCGGCGCTGCCCGTCGCCGCCAATGAGCGCCGGACCGCCGACCAGGGCGCCTCGCCGCCATCCTTTCTCCGATGAGGTTGGTGCACCGCGCGCGGCTGACGGGCGTGGTGGAGGCGGGTGGCAAGGACCACTGCGACGACCACGCCCAACCTCCGGTTGCAATGACGCACCATGGCGGCGACCGCACTGGACCCCGGGCTCACAGCAAACCGGGACCACCCCGTTGTGCTATTGCCTTGGTATGAAATTATAAAGAAGACGGGGAGATGCTCAAGGATTTGCATGAGATCCAGATCGTGCAACAGACTAAGTTGTTGCGGTGGGAAAAATTGCAACGTCTTAGTTGCAAAACCAGATTGCTCCCCAAACCATTCGATCAAGACAGATCTGATGGCCACGGAGGCGACGAACGGGCGTGTTATTATCAGCCGGCTGATGGCAAGTGTTTTCCTTCAGTAAAACTGATATTTTTTCTTATGTCAAAGGGAAATGGTTGGGGCCGGCGCACCGGCGGAAGATTGGGCCGGTCTCCCTCTTCCTCGCGTCACTCCGCGCACATCTCGCGCAGCTCGCCGGGGCGCGCGCCGCCCTCTTCTTCTGCCCCCTCCTCCCCACCCCTTCCCCATCCCTTCCCCCTCCCTCCCCCCTCCCCCGCCCCTGGTTGCAGCACCGCGCTTTCCCTCCCCGCTCGAAGCTGCCATGGATCTGCACGGTGACCATTCCATCTCGCCGGCGACCGAGGGGCGGTGACCACGGGAGATGCTGCAACCGGGGGGCGATGGGGTGCTACCACGGCGACGCCTACCTCGCATGCATCGGAGTCTGCCTACTTCGCCGGAGCCATGGCAGACTACACCCCACGGCGATTTTTTGATGAAACCGGTTGTAGCAAATTCAACTGCCGGTGGTAGCAAAAATCTACTACGGTTGCAGCAAAACGGCGTCATCGTCATCGCGGGGTAGCAGCTGAGATAAGGAGTTTGAAGCTTTTTTCAATGCGGTTGTAACTTTTATAACTGTCGGTTGCAACTTTTTGTTTTTCGTCCATGGCTTCGTTTCCACGGTTGAAACTTTTTTTATAGTCGGATGAAGCTTTTTCTGTCACCGGTTGCAACTTTTCTTGGTCATCCATAGCTCCAGTCGTATACTGGTTGAAGCTTTTTTCGTAGCCGGTTGAAGCTTTTCCTATCGCTAGTTGTAGCTTTTTTCGTCGTAGGTTGCAGCACTGAGCATCTCCCTGGGCGCTCGATCTTTTTTGTTCGCAAGCGGGGGATGAGCGCCGGCGAGCACACCGATGAGCACGCCGGTGAGCTCCGATCGTCGCGCCGGTGAGCTCCGGTCGTCGCGCACCGGAGCTGCAACGGTGGCCATGGAAGCTGCAACCGCAGGGATGGGCTATTTGCATGGGGGCGAAGCCGGTGAAGAGGACGGCCGCCGAGGACTACCGGCGACCAGGGCGGCCGCGAAAGACGGCCGGCGAGGATGGTGATCAGGGACGAGGAGGGCGGGCGAGGGAGGGGCGGCGACGAGGGGGAACGCAGGGGCAGCCGGCGAGATGGGGTTCACGAGAGGAAGACGATGCTCGTTACGCGCTCGCGAGAGGAAGACGAGGACCTGGTTGGATAAGGATCCAACGGCGCGGGACGGGCTGATCTGACGGCTAAGGCTGGACCGGCCGAAACGTTCGGCCGGCGCACCGGCGCCTAGCATCGTCCTATGTCAAACTAGATTCCAAAACTCAAAAAGTAGTCAGACAACTACATTGTATGTCATACACTTATCGCGATCAACTCCGTATCTACCACGATAAATCATATTGACTGGAAGAATAAAGTTTGGATCCACTATATATGGAGCACAGTAGTCGGTAGTAGAAAATATACATTCAGATCCAATATAAAACACAGTTCTTGGGTTTGAAATACAAAATTCAGATACCGCTATAAGACATATGTACCTTTTGACTGAAAACAAAGATTCACATCGAGGCTCCACACTATCCTCCTAAATAAAAATAAAATAAAAACCAAGACACTAATTAACAATCTGTTTCATGTCTTGCCGCTGACAGTCGTGGCACGAAAACACGGGGATGGACCTCCGCCGATCTTGGCCTTGCAGACAAGCACCGTGTCCAGGCATCCGCTTATGTAACAGCCAGCACCCGCGGGAGTCCGCACCGCCACGTCCACCACCGCCTGGCCCCTCTCCAGCTCGCCGGCCAGCCGGTCTCGCAGGAAGTGGGGCAGCTGCACGTTCAAGCCCCACGCCTTGGTAGCGGCCTCTCCCACCTTTGTTGTCTGCACACAGAACCACGGCGCGGCGCCCTTGGCGAGCAGCGCATCCCCGTATGACACGATCGCGGACGAGCCGACGCCACCGACACACTTCGGAACGATCTGGTTGTGGGTGTTGTCGATGTGCACGGTGATGCCGAACACCGGGCTGAGCACCTGCCGGTCGCTATGGAGATCCAGCGCCGGGTCCAGGCCGTCGACGCTGGTGATGGTCACCGTGTACTTGGTGTCACCTGGCCTCGTGTTTTCCCGCACAAGAAAATACACAAAACCTGCCATGAGACCTAACGCTATTACGATCATGCAAAACTGGAAGCACTTGCTTTCTCCGTCCTGGGCCATGGTGTCGAGGAACAATGGCGAGAGCTCGATCGATATGCGGTGTTTGGGAAGTAGTTGGGGACTCCCTTTGTCGAAAAAAGTTGGGGACTATATAGTATTGGAGCGGACGGCCTTTGTTCTGCGTTACGGAGAAGAGAAGGGCTCGTGCTCTAGCCGGACACGACTTTCCCTGTCTGAATCGTTTGGCGGCGCACAGTTGACAACAAATCCTAATCGGAACGGGGCTATCTAGCTACCTTAGGGGTCACGGGCCAAATTTGGTCGGAAAATAATATGCTACTAATCTTTAAGCTGAGAATAAACAAAATATTAGCTAACAAGTAACCGTAATGTAAATGAAATAGGTCACAATACGTAGAGACCACAAATGTCTGATTATTTTTTTACTGCAGTTTACGTGTACATGCTCCAATCTGTACTCTACATGCATTGACTTCTTTCCATAGTAGTTCAAGTATAAAAATATGGACAATGATATTTGGCAACAGCGTGCCCGATAGGAAAAGTACCTTATCATACCTGTCGATCACCCACCAGCTAACCAGGCCGATCACCCCGCCGGCTAACCAGGCCGATCGCCGTACAAGGCCCAACAGAAAATGCCATCCCCCCACGACGCACTTTTCAGATCACAACTTTCCCCCACGCACCTTACCTCCCACGCAAGTATACCCTCTCTCACCCTCCCCACCACCCACACGCCCCTCCCCCCTACACAGCTGCTCAAAATAACACCAAAGACCTACCCCTCCTCCAGATCTGGATCAAACCAGAGCAGATCATCAGGGAAGCGGCGGAAATTACCAGGGATACAGCGAAGAAATCACCAGGCAACATCACCTCACCCTGGTAAGAATCAAGACTCATCCAAAATCTCCAAAAAATTCTGCTTAATACAAAGACTTACCCCATCCCCACCCCACTCCCTCCCAATCTGTGCAAAAATTACCATCCTTCCAACTCATGAAAACAGAATAAGCAAACTTCTCTCATAATTCTGCCTATTGCAGTGACTTACCAATAACCTAAGTGCAAAATTACCAGCCCCTTGTAGTTTTTGTTACCAACTTTATGCAGCATAACAGAGTACCCAACAAAATACCCCATTCCCCTGCTACAAAAAACATAGATTTTGTGTCTACCATGAAAAAATAAAGACAGATAAAAGGAAAGAGGAACCTTTATTGATCACAAAGTTCATTCTCTCATACAATGGAAGATGCATTGCAAAAAAGGTTCATTTTTAGTCTACAAGAATGTTATACTGCATGAAGTAAACAAGTTATCAATCTGTACATAATAAAAGTTATCATCCACTTTAGCTAAGTACTAACGTTGGATAAAGAAAAGTGGTGCCTTTTAATGAAGATGCTCATGTTGTATTGTAATTGTCCTGTTTAGTGTTCTTTCCAATCACCCCTGCGATTCTTGCCTTCAAACAACTGCGTAAAGAGTAAACAAAACAATGAGTTTCAAAAAAAGAGTCAACACGTGTAAATGTATACTAACGTGCAAACGTAAAAACAAATCAAGCAGGAGTAGATAAATGGATGCTAGCAGAGAAGATAATGCAGAAGATGAAGGAGGAGGGAGAAT
This sequence comes from Triticum dicoccoides, assembly GCF_002162155.2. NCBI lineage: Eukaryota > Viridiplantae > Streptophyta > Magnoliopsida > Poales > Poaceae > Triticum > Triticum dicoccoides. The sequence continues at coordinate 780,445,866 of NC_041383.1, forward strand.
GCATGAAGAGGACGATGCAGCGCGCACACCAAGCAGCAATTCTGCATACCCAAACATCATGGGAACAGGTAAAATTACCAACATTATTGTTTACATATCATCAAGGAATGAAAAACCCAGTTTTATACTTTATTGCTGAAGTGGGTTTGAAAATTACCAACATTGGTGCACACATATTACCAGGAACAAAAAAAATGCAAATTACCAGGGTTTTTTAGGCAGAAAGAATACTTTACTATTGAAGTGGGTTTGAAAATTACCAGCATTGGTGCATTCATATTACCAGGTTCAAAGTATGCAAATTACCAAGGTTGTTTAGGCAGAAAAGCTACATTCACTAAATCTTCAGAAAACTACCATGATGGAAAACTGTTATTTACCATGTAATATTCCACTAATCTACCAGGCCAAATTGCAGGTGCTCGGGCAATCAACGCAAACAACAGCTTGCCCAGTGATGGAACAAATGCACATAGTGCTGGAACAAATGCAAGCACAGGAGCTGGGAGCCTTGGAGAGCAGACAATAAGCGAACCAGCAACTCCAGAATCTGCTGGGATCGACGCTGATATGGAAGGCAGCAACATGGAGGCATATTCCTCACCTAAGCCACCTTTACAAGGGACAAAATTTGACACCCTGAAGAGCGCACATGACCACTACAACACCTAGGCGCGCATGACTGGCTTTGCAATTAGGCAGCAATTCAAGAAAGAGAGGGTTGATGGAACTATAAGCAGGGTGCTACTAGTTTGTACAAAATATGACAAACGACGCAAGGACAGTGATGAGCTGCAAGATGTGGAAAACCCAGCCAGCATTGTCAAGAAGAAGAAAAAAAGAAAGTTGTTAGGTCTGAATGTGAAACACACATGTACCTATCCCATGATGATGCATGGTGGACTGTTGACCGTTTCGAGGACAACCACAATCACCCCCTGATCAAAAAGCCATCCCTAACAAAATTCTTATCATCACATCGGTACATTCCGAAGGAGGAGCAGGACTTCTTGAGGGTTCTGCATGGATGCAACGTTGAGACTGCGAGGCAGATGCAGCTGATGTCATGGTTCTACGGGAGCGCTAAAGACGTACCCTACACGACACAAGACATTGCTAATCAACGAGCTAAGTTCCGCTTAGAGCACCGCCACAAGGACGCTGGGAGCACAATTGCATACTTCCAAGAGATGAGGGCCGAAGATTCATATTTCTACTGGAGAATCAAACTTGATGATGAGGACAGGGTTGAGAACTTGTTCTGGATAGATGGCGCATCACGCAGGGCATATGCAAAGTATAATGACTATTTGTCGTTTGACACGACATACATGACAAACATGTACAAGATGCCGTGTGCACCATTCATTGGAATTAATAACCATGGTCAATCCATCCAGTTTGGGTGTGGCTTCGTTCGAAACGAACTAAAGAAAAACTGTGTGTGGCTGTTTAACACATTCCTCCATGCAATGGGTGGTGTTGCCCCAAAAAACATCATCACAGAGCAGGACTTTGCAATGAGGAGTGCGATCAACGAGGTCTTCTTGAACATAATACACAGAAATTGCTGCTGGCATATAATGAAGAAGGCGCAGGAGAAACTTGGAAAACTTATGGCTGATGATAAACCACTAAACAAAGCGTTCAAAGACCGTGTCGACAATAGCTTGACTGGTACGTACCTAATCTGTTGACCCATTTTAATTACCACACAACAAACTTCAGAAGCCATATGAATATATGTGAAGCACAAGTTACCATGTGTGGGTCTACACAAGTTACCATGATCTGGTTGGTTGTATTACCAGGGGGCAGTTTCATTGGACCAACATCAAATTAGAATGGAAACAATGTGTGGACATGTAATCACCGTCTGGGAACCAAAGAAAAATAACAAACAATTTTTTTTAACATTTGATAATAGCAAAAAACGGGTCTGGTTATTTTGTATCGGAAAAACTACATATGTTGATACCAACTATTAGTTTAGAAAAGTTACCAGACTAGGTGTAAGACAAACAAAAAAAAAGAAAAGAAAACTTTCACATATCAAAAAGAACAAAAAAAGATCTGGAAAATTTGTTCAATGAAGTTACCATCTAACAACTAAGAAAAGTTACCAGCATACTTGTACTTTAATTACCAATGATTGTGTATGATGTTGTAATTGTCTCATGTTTTGTGTGTCACAGAGGAAGAGTTTGAAAACAAATGGTGGGCAATGATGGATGAATATGGCTAGATCGACAACGAACATTTTCACTGGCTGTGGGAAAATAGGAAATGTTGGGCCCCAGTGTACTACATGAAGCATTTCTTTCCATTCTTGCAGACAACTGCAAGGAGCAAGGGATTCAATGCTGTGATCAAGAAGTACGTGAAACCCAACAACTCATTGATTGAATTCGCAACTCAATACACTGCAATCCAAGAGAAAGTAATGGTGGTTGTGGCGAAAGACCAAGTGGACACAATTTACAAAGATGCAGACATGTATTCATTGAACCCAATTGAGTTACACATGCGAGGGATATACACACAAAATCTGCTCTCCAAGTTCCAGGTAGAGATGAAGCTAAAGGCTGCTTACGGATGTGACACTTTGCAAGATGAAACCTTCAGGATGTAGTCGCTCTGAGGCATACTACCAAAGTATGGGGATAGGGACTACCATGTGCAGGCGAACAAGGATGAAGGGGTATACTCATGCAATTGCTGCAAGTTTGATCGCCACGGGCTATTGTGCGCACACATACTACGAGTAATGGAACATATTGGAGTCTACGAGATACCGAGGAGGTATATCCTAGATAGGTGAACATGGGATCCAGAAGAGGATCTTGTTGAGCCTGATTACCAACAGCCAACAGTTAAGAAGGGTATGACAGAGGAAGGAAAAAATATCATGAGATAGGCATCTATTCTGAATGATTTCAAGGAACAAGCAAAAGACGCTTGCACTACTGATGAAGGGATGGCATTGGCAAGGAAACACGTTAATGCTTTCAGAGACGGCATGGATGCACTATAAAAGAGGCAGATAAAAAAAGCAAGAAAGGAAAAAGATGAGCAAAAAGAAGCACAAAGGTTTTCTTCACCACCATGGACTAGTGCCACTTAAGGTGTCCCAGTAGCGCATCAAGGAAGCATTCCTGTCATGCATGTGTCTGGCAATATTTTCCAGTTCCAGGGCTCACATGCCGAGGGATCCCAATCATCAAACACAAGAGTGATACTAGACCCACCAAAGTCTACTACGAAAGGGCGTCCAAGAGAGAAAAGATTCCAGCACCCATTTGACATTGCAAAACCAAAAAAAGAGAGGAAATATAGAGTCTGTGGGTCGACAGATCATGATAAACGCAAATGTACCTCACCCATCCCGCACTGAGAAACTTGAAGCGCAAAACAGTTAGATGGGCATTGAAATGCAAGTTATCGATTTTACTTATCAATTTTACCCATTTTATTGTGTAAA
>NC_041383.1:780449384-780451902 GCF_002162155.2 Triticum dicoccoides
GGTGTCGAGACACCATGTAATGAAAAGTTATCAGCACTGAAACATGTAAGTTATCGTCCAGAATGTAATGGAGATTTTCATAAATGAGAATGAGATTAGTTATCGTTCTTTATTTGTGAGCAAAATGTTATGACGCCATGAAATAGAAATTTATCAGCACCTGATAAAGTATGTTATCAACATTGACTAACATAAGTTATCAGCAAAAATGTATAAATAAGATAGTAATCAGCCCAAAAAAATGTATAAAACTATCATCGTTCTTAAACATAAATTCAAAACTTATATTGGTGCAAATTTCTCACCTCAATTACTCCTTGTTGAACAAGTGATAGCGCCATTGCGTTCATTTGTTAAGAGGTTGGTCCAGCCACATGCTTGTCAATATCTTCCTCAGCGCCGGTATCTGCTCCTTAGTTATTGTCGGGATATTTTTACCATCCCAGAACTCCAAGATCTTGAACGCGAAGAAACCGCAATCAGTGATGTAAGAAAAAAACAAAAAATGTGGTAAAAAGCAAAATAAGATATGCAAAAAGGTGAACGAACTTTTAAAATGCTACACTACTAAGTTACCGGGTATTTAGATGGAAAAAAAATGATGGAGTACTAGCCAAAAAAACTAACCCATTGTCCTGTTTGAACACATCGATGTACACAAGATCATAGTCTTGGATCTGCTTACTCGTGTCCTTGTACGCAATCAACCAGGCTTTTTTAATGCCATTCATAACTTCGTCGCATGTGTGATGAGCGAAGGGCTATCTTGTGGACGAAGAGAATCAAGAATTTCAAATCGTTTTGCCTTGAGATTAAGGCACAAGACATACCAATGCCTGTCCTTTGGTAGAGGTCCCAACTTTTGCAGTGTTGGAAACAATAGCTGTTAAAAAAATGTGAACACAAAAAGTTACCAATGCATTTATAGTTAAAAAGGCAAAGTTATCAGACCACTGACAACATATGTTACCAGTAGGCATACATGAAAGTTACCATAGAAAAGTAACATAACTAGGTACCAGCTAAAATTCTTTAGTGGTATGATGTGTGACAAAACCAAAATAAGAGCCTGATAAAATTGCCTGTTATGCCAACTAAAAAACAGCCTGTAGGATTTAAAAAAAGAAAAGTATGTAGTTTACGTAAAAAATTACCTGATTTTGGTGACTAAGTATGTAATTTGCATCACTACGGAAATGTTTGATTAGGAACTTGCTCGTCGTATCATGTATGAGAAGATATACGGACAACAACCATGGAAAGATGATCTTCCCTGGGGGTTAGAATCAGAAAGAGTTCGGATGTGGAGCTCTGCAATATTATTCGAAACTTGACCACCTTCTATCACACTATTAGCGAGCTCCTCCAGTGTGACCCACCGCCGATCGATGTCAATAATCCTAATACTGGAAAGCAAATAAAGAAAAAATAGTATATAAGCCAATGTTTTGCCAGTAAGGGGTCAAAATACTAGAGAAAAGGAAAACAATAAATGTCATTACTGTTTTATCCTGGAGTCAACTGAATCAGTGGTGTGCTTGATAACTTCTGCGTAAATAACCTCTTCGAGTGCAGATGCTATGAGGCCATAATATGGAGGCAGAAGGAACTGCGATGGGCGGCTTACCCTAACTTTCCGAATGTACGGTTAGGAGTCACACTGGCTGAATGATTACCATAGGGAGGTTGAATAACTGGTGTAGCAAATTCAAGGCTGGTGGGGTGGTCTAGAAGAAAAGTGAAGGGAGTTATCAGAGTTGGGAATGATGGAAAGAAATATTATGGGAAAACAAAAATAAAAGAAGTTATTAGAGTTTAGAACAGTAAATTATCAACATGAAGATAATGATGTTATCAAGGTTGGCAGTAGGAAAAAGTTTGTTAAAAAAATCTTCCTATCAGTACCTTTTACAGAAGCGTAATTTGCTTTTGCTCTAACAATGGCACGTTCGACTTCTTCAACCCACATAATTACATCATCGTCTTCAACATCCGTATCATAAACTAGAAATCGACGCTCTTCAAAAAGTTGCGATCAGGTCAGTTTGCGAACCGAAAAAAGGAATGCCAAATATGTGGAAAAAACAGCTAAAGAAAAAAGTGATAGATAGTACAAAATGATGATATAATTACTGTAGAGAGAAAAAGGGAAGAAAATGAGGGGGGTCAGGATAGTTAAAGGGGCAGCATAAATGTATTAGAATGGTCTGTGTGTGCGTGCAGGGAAAGGAGGGGGAGGGGTGTATTTACAACATCAATAAAGGAAACAAAGTGTTGAAGTTATCAGCATGGTGATAGCAAAAGTTATCAGGGTATGATCACAAATGTTACCATTTAAGTAACTAGTTAACAAAAAAAATGAAAACATGTAGGTACCTAGTTAGAAAAAAAAATACTAGCACAACATTCGCAAAAAGTTATCATGGTGAAAGTTACCATGTGATAAAATGGTAAGCTGGAAAACAAGGTACAATATCTTTCATGTAGAGCGCTGTATTTATCAGTTAAAAGTAGAGCG
>NC_041383.1:780591020-780609906 GCF_002162155.2 Triticum dicoccoides
AAAAAAAAATGGAAGCCGGTGGTCATCTGTTTTAGAGTCCCCTAATGTTGTGGTTTTTTGCAATTTACTCTTCTCATGACATAGAAGCCATTGTACTTGGCCTGCTGCTTCAATACCGACGCAGTATGGGCTCCAATCCTCAAAGGAGACGTAGTTGACTATCATAACTGATAAATCTTGTACTCCCTTTATTTTAAAATATAGTGCGCCCGCGCTTTCAAAGGTCCAACTTTGACAATAAATTTAACTAACGAGACCGACTGCTGTGGGAGAAAAGATTATACTCCCTCCATTCCTAAATACAAGTCTTTGGAGAGGTTCCACTATGAACCACATGCGGAGCAAAATGAGTGAATCTATACTCTAAAATGCATCTAGATATAAGTCTGTGGTATATTTGGATAGAAGTCTGTGGTATATTTGGATCACTTGTCGTACATGCTCATAGCATCTTTATGCTATGTATAAGACTTGAAATGTAATCATTTCCTACCAGACCATCTTGATGAATGCTGGGTCGCGCTGCATGGGCCATGACTATCCCTGGATGAAGCACTTTTATCCAATGCAGCAGGTATTTTTACATTACTGAACGATGGTGCCTGGACTGGGAAATTTTGGTCCCTCAGAGCGTTGATAGTGATCGTCCTCCAGCCGCAAGAACATAGTAGGGAAGAATTCATTCCCAAAAAGCACCTGTCACCCACTCCCGTGGCTCTCTCTCCCTCGACGACGGTGATTGTCCCGTGCAACACCCGAAACACAGGAACATGTATGGCACTCCATCATCCAAAAAGCAAGGATTTTCCCAGCCGATTTGGATCCAGTATGTCCGGGGTCGGGGGCATCCTAATTGTTCTTCACCATTGGTTGCAGCTGGTTGTTCGGGACAGTTCATTTACAATCAGGGGCAATACTAATTGCATGTCTAATCTAAGTATATATTTCTATACTACAAGTTTAAGTTACAAATTTGTTGGCTCTCACGTTTTAGAATGAACGTGTTTCAAGACAAATGTTGTATAAGACCAAAAGAATCTTTATTAATAAATCCTCCAAAATGAATCAGCAATACACAAAGCCTGAATACACCCAACATACACATAACTACTTGACCATACACACAGATAGTTGCTAGTAATAATTACTTGAATATACATCAAATACACATGTGCCTGCGACTACAGAGATGCACTCAAGCCATGAGGCCGGCAATGGCAAGCAAAACGGCAAGGCCGAACCCCGTGGCCTCCACATTGGTGGCAGCGGAGACAGGTGTCGGTGGGGGAGCGTTGCTTGCACTTGGGCCGCTGGCCGGGGCGGGTGACATAGAGGAGGAGCCTGACATGACATCGATCTTAACCTTCATGCCGCCCGCGCAATGACCAGGGAAACCACAGATGAAGTAGCGGGTGCCGGTGGCTGTGAGGGTGACAACATCATTCCCGGAGTTGAAGGTGGTGACGGGGTTGGCAGTGCTGCAAGAATCGTAGTCTGCCTTGCTGACTTCAAGGACATCGTGTGCCTGAGGGGAGTACTTGAAGACGATCCGATCGCTGGTTTGGAAGTTCCTAGAGGACGCCCAAGTGTCGTATTTGGTGCTGAGGTCCCATGCGCCGCCCGGCTCGCCCACGTTGTAGATTGCCGCTGACGCGGTGCTCAGGACGGCCATCGCAGCCACGGCGAGAAGAATGGTTCTCCTGGCAGCCATTGCGGTTGGAACTGTAAAGAGAGCTAGCAGAGGATATTATAACTTGTAAGGCAGGTGTGTATCGATCCTTGAGCGGAGAATGTGTTTGCTTTCCTAGGAGGCAGTGTCGGGTCCTATATATAGAACAATACAGGCTACACCCGGTGTGATGGAGAAAGATGTGCAGTTGGTGGGAGCGTAGAATGAAGTTTGTGTACCTGGATTTTGGACTTTGAATATTGTGTGTAGTTGGGAACACAAGCAGCTGGTACGTACTTGATCAAAATAGACTGAGGATGTGAAGACCGGGCTGTGCTGTTGGCGTGCTGACCATTTCACGCGTCCCTTTCCTTTTTCTTCAGTATCGACGCGGTCTACAAAAACATGAGGTAGACTATCACGATCCACATAGCTTCTTTTTTTAGGGGATCCACATAGCTTCTGACGTAGATACAATTATCCAAAGCATTATTTTGACAAAGCTTTATTTATGAGTGGATTTGACATATTAAAGAGACCCTAAAATTTTGTTGTTGGAATGATTTAATTACAAGTGCACCCGCAAAAAGAAAAATTACAAGTACAAATGATACAGTTGGTCACTATAATGTTATCCTATATACCTAAGTTAATAGAGCTAAACTAGCAATTTGTACTACTCTATTAATAGAAAATTGGGGGTCCTACTCTCTGCACAGGTGCATGGTACGGGTGGCCTGTTGCGTGCCATGATTTGGATCGCAAACACTACACACTAGTGTAGAATCTTGAATTCTCAAAAAAAAAGTGCAAGAAAAAGCACAGTGATCGCTGTCAACTATAATAATATCTATGGTCAATCATAGTTGCTCGTACTTGATAAGAAATATATATACATTTTGCTATATAGAGACTTTTTACGGACGGTTTCAAATTGTGGACTGATTCTAATAGCAAGATGAGTATTTTCAAAATCAATGTGTTTGCTTTTTAAACGACACGTTAAAGTATCTCGTAATGAAATTTTACACATGCGTAAAATACATCTTTGCACACGTGCCAAATTGTTTTCCTTTTTTTGCCACTTCAAGATTTATTTTCGAATTTTTGGAGAATATATATGATATAGAGACAGTGATCCAATACAAATTTCTACTGTTGCTGCCAAGATAAATATGACCTTTCATTTTAGATAAAATATTAGTTGAATTGCAGGCTGAAAAGTCCATTTTAGCAGTTTTAAATGTGCTAATTGTATGTATCCAACACTAGTATCAAAACTAGTCCTTGTCGCCATGATACATCTAGGTTTTCCATGAACAATCACCAAAGGAGAGGATCCCCATGTGAATGAATTACTCAAATCACCGCAAAGTGCTGAAATTTTAATTACAAGTTTGGGTGCGAGGAGAGAAATTCTATTGCTCATTTTTTAGATAGCTCACCATTCATGCCAAATGGTAGGAGAGATATTCCCGCCAAGACATAGCGGATATTTGTAAAATTTAATTCAGTTTAATAATACATCACACAGTATATTATTTCACTCGGTGATGTTATGTTGCAGTCCAGGATGATGCACTGTGGGTCAATTGTACGGCTCAACATGCATTTTACAATTCCTATCATGTTTTTTGCCTGGATGTAATTTAAAACATGTTAACTTAATTAACTGTATACGGTATGAAAGCTTTACTTCTTGATTTGAATATTGGAATTTGTTCAAAGTTGGCCTTTTAAGTTGGAGGTTGCGACTTTTTTTGTCATTGAAACTTGAAAGGTGTATGTGAAGGTGTAAAAGAAATCATTGAAGGCTGCAATATAATTAGTTCTCACGTAAAATTCACATAACTACTTGACTATACACACAGATAGTTGCTAGTAATAAGTACATCTCTATACAATAACGTACACATGTGCCTGCGACTGCCGAGATGCACTCAAGCCATGAGGCCGGCAATGGCAAGCAAAACAACGAGGCCAAGCCCCATGGCCTCCACATTGGTTGCAGCGGAGACAGGTGTTGGCGGGGCAGCGTTGCTTGCATTTGGACCGCTGGCCGGTGCGGGTGATGAAGAGGAGCCTGGCATGACATCGATCTTGACCTTCATGCCGCCCGCGCAATGGTCAGGGAAACCGCAGATGAAGTAGCGGGTGCCGGTGGCGATGAGGGTGACAACATCATTCCCGGAGTTGAGGGTGGTGACGGGGCTAGCGGTGGTGCAGGAGTCGTAGTCTGCCTTGCTGACTTCAAGGACATCGTGTGCCTGAGGGGAGTACTTGAAGACGATCTGATCGCTGGTTTGGAACTTCCTAGAGGACGCCCAAGTGCCGTAGTTGGTGCTGAGGTCCCATGCGCCGCCCGGCTCGCCCACGTTGTAGATTGCTGCAGACGCTGTGCTTAGGACGGTCATCACGGCAACGGCGGGAAGAATGGTTCTGGTGGCAGCCATTGAGGTTTGAACTGCAAGGAGATATAGCAGAGGAGATTATAGTGCAGGTGTTGTTGTGTTGGTCCTTGAGCGGAGATTGTGTTTGCTTCCCATGGTGGCTGTGTCGGGTCCTATATATTACATGCTATGCCCTGGTGGGTTGAACAGACGTGTGTAGTAGGTGGAAGCCTAGAAAGGCATACAGCTGGTACGTACTTGGTCATACTCAGACACGTAGGAGTATATATGATAATCATCGATCGACTGAACATCTGAAGACCGGGCTGTGTTGTTGGCCTGATGACCTTTCACGCGTTTCCTTTCCTTTTCCTCCAGTATCGACGCGGTCTACAAGACATAAAGTAGACTACCACAATCCACATACCTTGTGACGTAGATCCAAGTGCCCAGCTGCATTTCAACTCCCTCTAAAAAAGCCTTTAACTTCCTCTGTTAAAATTGTCAGCTTTCAACTACCTGATTTCCAGCTGGATCACAGATTCACAACAAATTAAAATTGCAGCTTTTAAATTTCAAGAAACAAAAATCACAACTCTCCTAAAAGCAGAATATATTTATGGCAGAGAAATCTGACATTAAACTCAAGAAGTAATGCTTTTGTATCACACATTTATGAAATTTGAAATTGGTAAAATGGTGTATTCAGCTTGCGAAAATTCAGCGGAACAAATGACTCACTTTGCATTATACTAGACTGTAAAAAAAGGGTTTAGATAATGGATAAGAATATGTTAAAATACAACTGGGTTCCCTTGTCCGGCCGACCATACAACACTACAGTAAGCGTGCACGTGCAACACACGACCTCCACTACTAATCAATATGTTAAAATACATAGAAACACAAAAATAATGAATTTCATTACTTATGCATGAATCTATATTTATATTTTTCCAAACTCAGAGATCCAACATCCAAGTTTGATTTTTCCAATTTGCTTGGCTTTTCTTGTACCAAGATGTTTATTTAAGTCTTGATGCTCAATAATCTTCAACGTACATGAAGTAATTTTTTTATGGTAAAGGAGATGGAGTTTAAGTAGTTTTGAGATAGCTCCAGTCTCCTGATACAAGTAATAATAAACGGTGGGTTTCATCTGCTGAGGTAAATGAAAAATGACAGATGTAGCTTAAACAAAAAATGACTCAGTAAACATTTACCAAGTAGCCTATATCAAGTAATCTGGAAGGAACAAAAATCCACACACCCACCAGGGACAACATTATACATACCCAGCAACCAGCATTTACCAGATAGAAATTCATTATACAAGCTCACCACACACTTGCCATTTACCATGTACATTGAGCATATAAATATTGAGAGAAATGGGAAGTAATGTTAGGTGATGAATAAATAAAACAACAAAGAGAGAAACAGTTTTAGGCAACTTATAAAAAGATTTCAATTTTAAAAAACCATGGAGGATCACGCGTTGCATCATCATTACATTTATGAAGAGACCAGATTGGCTGAGATATACTCAAGTTATATGCAAATTTTTACTCACTGCAAAAAAGATAACAATATGAAATATGTTGCACATGGCTTCATAGTTAGTGTGCGCAGATAACATCAACATTTGGAAACTGTAGAAAGTGCTTTATTTCACAATAGTCCAAGAAATGTACAGACATGTACTTACAGAAAAGCAACTCAGCCAAACTCATCATTACTTACAACCAGCCACATTAACTTTCAATCAGCATGAACTTACAATACCCATTTTGCTTGATCAACAATAAGAAGAGCCACATGGGAAATAGATAACAAGAGCCAGAGTCAATCACTAAAGTGTTTTGTCACCATTCTCCAAAATCAAACAGATGCAAGTATCATTACACGTAAATGTCGCTTAATACAAGTTAATGAACCGTTTCTGTACCAAACAAAATTAGTAAAGAATAATTGTCAGAAAATCAAGTGTCATTCACAAAAAGGTGAGAAGTGATGGGTACTTACATCATTGTGTTAGAGCAACAATTAACTAAAGAATATGTTTGAAAAGAGAAGATATGAGTCATGCCGGGTCCTATATATACAAACTCATGGCATGGTAGGTTGAAGAAACGCGTGTGATAGGTGAAAGCATAGAATATAGAGTACGTGGGAACACGAGCTAGGCATGCAGGTAGTACGTACTTGGTCATACTCAAACACCTAGATAGATATATAATAAAATAGACTGAAGATGTTATGACCTTTTCAAGCGTTCTCATAGCATAGCAGCCATTCAACGAAAAAGGGATTCCCCCGCTTTATATTATAAAGCAAACATCCGATACATCCAACTCGCTGAGACCGCAGCACAGATAAGCCCAAAAGAAAAACAAGAAGAAGAAAGAGAAATAAATGCTGACAACGGCAGATCAACGAAGAAGGGAAGTCCGGCAACCGCTGCACCCTCCAAAGAAGTGCCATCACGCTCCCAGCATCCCGAAGCGCCGCGCCCCAAGCAACACCCTCAAGAGGGAGTGTGACGATGCCACCGCTGTTGCCCGAACAAGTTCTAGGGTTTCCCCCGGTACGCGAGGGATAGTGGGGAAGGGGTGTACCCGATGCCCCTCAGGAAGGTCCGACGGCGCCCGCAGGCATCATCGCATCGGTGCCGGCCAGGCCGACAGGGATTTCTCCCGATCCACAACCACCACCACCACCTCAGGCATTTCGAAATGCACCACCTCCTCGGCCACCCACCAGCTTGTGCCACCACGATTACCGAACAACCCTCCCCGCTTCACTGGAGCTGTCAACACGAGGCTTGGAGAGGAAGAGGAGACACCAGCCACGGGAGCGACCACCACTCGACCGGAAGGAGGGGACAGCCTCCACCGCCACTGCGGAGCCGACCGGACGCGGCGACGAGGACTTGCCAGGCCTCGATGGCCCGGCCGGGCCCACATGGACCCGGACAGTCCTGTCACCACGCTGCAGCACGCCGGCCAACGAAGTCCTCACCGCCCGAGACCGCCGCCACCATGCCATCACCAAGGAACGTTGCCGCCGAGCACCAAGCCACCAGCCCCGCCAACCCAGATCTGGGCTGGGCGGGCACCGCCAGCCGCAGCCCCACCGCGCCGTCCCACGGCCAACGGCCGCACCGCCGCGTCGAGAGCCACCGGGCCCGCGGCACCACCACCGACGGGCCGCACCGATGCCGGCCGAGGAGCACCGCCACAGGCCAACCGTCTGAGCAGGAGGGAGCCGCGCGCGGGGAAGGGCAGGCCCGCAGCCGCCAGCACCACGCGGCCGAAGCCTGGCGGCGCTCGCTGGCGGCAGCGGGAGGAGGCAGGGGCGGGGGAGGGGCGCTGGGGAGGAGCGGCGAAGGGGCCCCCGGTCGCCCCGCTGGGGAGGCGACGCGGGGGTACGGGGAAGGGAAGGAAGGGGTAGGGGAGGGGGAGAGGAGCAGGCTCCGGCTAGCGGCGGCGACGGGCTCCGGCCGCGGCGGCGGCCCCGTGCGGGGGAGCCGCCGCCGGCGGCGAGGGAACCCTAGGAGCGGGGCGTTCGCGAGAGGGGAGCGGGGCGTCAGCATAGCAGCCATTACCTGCTGGTTCAATATGGACGCGGTCAATCTAGGCTCCAAGGAGACGTAGTTGACTATCATAACTCACAAACCTTGTAGAAGTATGGTCCAGCCGCATATAAACTCTTACTCTAAAAAAAGTTGTAACATCCTCTGTTGAAATCGGTAGGTTTGATTTATGAATTCCACGTCACAAATTTCAACTGAAAAGGTAAAAGTCCAATGTTAAAACCAAGAAGTAGAGCTTTCAGCCACGTGGATTAAGCCGAAAAATAACCGATATTGCATCATCTGGAATTGCAAAATAACAGGTCATGAAAAAAAGATTGAATGATATATTATATTAAAATAAAATTTATCTAATAAAGAGATAGATATACCATTAGTGGCACCAATGAGGACTACTTTTTATTATTGTGAAGAAAATTTTCTTGAAGGATAAGTACACGGGAGACGGAGACAGGACATGCGCAGCAACGTTCGATAGAAGTCTCTCGTCTATATGGACTATTTGTCGTACATGCTCATAGCATCTTTATGCTAGGTAACAACATCTACAGCCAGACACTCTAAACCCCTCTCATACGTCCGGGCGGACGGTCCGGTCAGTGAGCGGTCAAAAAAAATGACCCAGACGGGTGTCTCAAATAGGCCTGAAACGTCCAGGCGCATCCGCCATGTCGGACTGACGACTGGGTCCGACACAGAATTGCCCCGAAACCCAACAGCTCAACGGGCTTCTCCTCCGGTGAGGGTGCGACCGCCGTGTGGCGCCGCTTCGGCTCGATGCCCGAGGCCAAAGTCCGTCTATTTGAGCCGGCCGACGTCCCCAACTCTAGCCACAACCTCTTCTGCCCTCTCCGTTGTTCCAGTCGGAGCACATTTCTCTCCTTGTCCATCTCCCTCTTCCCTCGCCGTCCGCCCTGACCCGATAAAAGAAGACGACCTATGCTACGCTCACGCCAGAGCGCCACTTCCGGATCGAGGAGGAGATCTGGGCGAGGCGTGTCGCCCGCATCGTAGCTGGCCTACCTCCGGACTCGCTAGAGCCGGAGGAGGAGGAGTAGCAGAACGAGGAGGAAGAGGAGCAGCATCCGGTTCCAATGGAGGTGGCGGATCCGGCCGGAGGTGAAATGTTGTGCCGCGCCGCGTGGGCCATGACCTATCTATCCCTGGATGGATCACTTTTACCCAATGCCGCATGTATTTTTATAGTTCTGAACGATGGGGCTTAGAGTGGGGAGATTTTGGTCTCTCAGAGCATCGATAGTCATCGTTCTCCAGCCACAAGAACATAACAAGGAAGAATTCACTCCCGAAAAGCACCCATCACCCATTCCCATGGCTCTCTTTCCCCCGACGACGGTGATTGTCCCTTGCAACACCAGAAACATGAACATGTATGGCACTCCACGAGCAAAGGACATGATTTTTTGGCCAGACGATTTTGATCCAGTATGTTCGGGCGGGGGCCATCCGAATTGTTCTCCACCATTTGTGGCAGCTGGTTCTTTTGGGATAGTTCATTTACAATCGGGGCAGACTAATTGCATGTCTAATCTATGTGTATATCTTTCTGTAATGCAAGTTTAAGTTACAAAAGTCTGGGCTCTTACGGTTTAGAACGAACGTGTTTCAGGACAAATGTTCTATAAGACTAAAATAATCATTTTTAACAAATCCTCCAAAATGAATCAGTAAAACGCAAAGCCCAAATACATCCAACATACACATAACTACTTGAGTATACACACAGATAATTGCTAGTAATAATTTCTTAACTAAACATAAAGTACACATGTGCCTGCGAATGTGGAGATGCACTCTCAAGCCATGAGGCCGACAACAGCAAGCAAAACGGCGAGGCCAAACCCGGTGGCCTCCACATTGGTGGCGGTGGAGACAGGTGTCGGCGGGGGCGCGTTGGTTGCACTTGGGCCGCTGGCCAGGGCAGGTGACGTAGAGGAGGAGCCTGGCATGACATCAATCTTAACCTTCATGCCGCCCGCACAATGACCAGGGAATCCGCAGATGAAGTAGCGGGTGCCGGTGGCGTTGAGGGTGACAACATCATTCCCGGAGTTGAGAGTGGTGACGGGGCTGGCGGTGCTACAAGAGTCGTAGTCTGCCTTGCTGACCTCGAGGACGTCGTGTGCCTGAGGGGAGTACTTGAAGACGATCTGGTCGTCGGTTTGGAAGTTCCTAGAGGACGCCCAAGTGCCGTAGTTGGTGCTGAGGTCCCATGCGCCGCCCGGCTCGCCCACGTTGTAGATTGCCGTAGACGCCGTGCTCAGGATGGCCATGGCAGCCATGGCGAGAAGAATGGTTCTCCTCGCAGCCATTGCGGTTGGAAATGGAAGAAGAGCTTGCAGAGGAGATTATAAGGCAGGTGATGTATTGATCCTTCAGCGGGAGAATGTGTTTGCTTGCTAGGCGGCTGTGCCGGGTCCTATTTATACTGTACAGGCTATGCCCGGGTGAGTTGGAGAAACGTGTGAGGTTGGTGGAAGCGTCGAGTGGGTGTACCTGCTGAATTTTGGACTTTGAATGTTGTGTAGATGGGAACACAAGCAAGCTACGCATGCAGCTGGTACGTACTTGGTCATCATAGACTGAGGATGTGAAGACTGGACTGTGCTCTTGGCCTGCTGACCATTTCACGCGTTCCTTTCCTTTTTCTTCGGTATCGACTCCGTCTATAGAAGACATGACGTAGACTATCACGATCCACATATCTAGACCCAAGTGTCCAAAGCATTATTTTTATAAAGCTTTATTTATTTGGAATGATTTATTTATATGTACTAATTTAATATCAAGTACAAATGTTACATTTGGTCACTATAATGTTAACCTATATACCTAAATTAATAAGATCTAAATTTGTCATTATCACTACTCTTTTTTTAAGCTCATTATCACTACTCTATTACATAGAAAATTAGGGGCCCTATTGATTTGGAAGCCATGTGCAGCCGAACACTCTGCATAGGTGCACGGTACAAACGTGCCGCTGGAGGCTTTTGCGTGCCTAGATTTGGATCACGGACACAAAGGACCACACACCAGTGTACCATCTATCCAAGAAAAGAACAGTGATCGTCGTCAGCTATAATAATATCTGTGGTCAATAATAGTTGCTCATGTTTCATAAGAAATATATATAGGTTTTGCTACACTGAGACCTTTTACGGACGATTTTCATATTGTGGACTGATTCTAGTAAAACAAGTATTTTCAAATACATGTGTTTGCTTTTTAAATGACATGTTAAAGTATCTCATAATGTAATTTTACACATGCGTAAAACACATCAATTGATGATGTTATTATTTCACTTGATGTTAAAGTATCAATTGATGATGTTATTATCTCATAATGTTAAAGTATCTCATAATGTATTATTTCACTTGATGATGTAATTTTGCAATCCAGGATGATGCACTGTGGGTCAATTGTACGGCTCAACTTGAGAGCTGAAAGCTCCATCTTACCAATTCTAAACTTGTTTTTTTTGGTGGATGTAATTCAAAGCTTGTTAACTTTACTGTATATGTTATGAAACTTTACTTCTTGATTAGAATATTGTAATTTTGTTGATCGTTTGCCTTTTAATTTGGAGGTTGTGACTTTTTTTGTCATTGAAACTTGAAAGATGCAAAATAAATCACTAAAAGGCTGCAATATAATTAGTTGTAACACAAAATTCACGTAGTGAAGATGATATATGTAATAAAGGAAGTTACAAGTTTTTCTTTTTTGAGACAAGAGAACTTCGAGTTGAATGCTGATCGACGAACCCTTGATATACGTGAGCAGGGACATGGATTGTGATAGTCTACATCGCGTAGACCGCGTCGATACTGAAGAAAAGAAAAGGCAACGCGTGAAGCAGTCAGTAGGCTCGGTCTTCAGATCTTCCTGTTGAAATGTGGGATGGGCCTAGAGCCATATGACAATTTCAGATTTTATCTCTAAGGGCCCATGTAGGTGGCATGACAAGGTGGTGGGAAGTTTAGTCCCACCATGCTAGTGGAAGGAAAGTTGGAGTGGTTTATAAGGATGACTCTTCTACATGCTATTGAAGCTTGAGAAGAGAAGAGGCCCTCGCGCGCTCCTCCTCCGCCGTCCGCCTCGCGCCACGCCACGCCTCGCCTCGCCTCGCCGCGGGTTGCGGGAGTGAGCCTAGCCGATCTCACACCTATGCGCAGTTGCCACGATCAGATCACATCTGCTCCACGCAAACCGCCCACCGTCGTTCCTTTGCTGCTGCTGCCGCCGGTGACTCCATCCCGTCCGCCGCGTACACGGTCGACGGGAGAGCGGGTCTCTTAAACTCCGTCTCTCTGCTTCCTGTACGGGAGAGAGACGAATAGGTTTTTGGGAAGCAACTGCTCGCTTCCGATCCACTACGTCCGCGTCGTCTCCGTCATCACCATGTCCAGCGCCGCCAAACGCGCCGCCGCCGAGGACGCTTCTGCTGCTGCTGCCACCGCGGCAGCGGCTTCTGCATGGCTTACTGCAGGGTATACCGCATTTATTCCTCTCCTGATAATTTCTGTATTAGCAGTGCAAGCATCATGTGTAGATTGTCTACTATTTGCGTAATACGTGCTTGTTTAGATTAGTACCAGTACGTTGTTAGTTCTGTCAATGCCATGTTCACTGGTCTGACTTTGGTAGAGCACACCTGCATCATCTATATTGTACACCTTTAGAGAACCAATCTCAGAAATTGGAACCCGCTTTTCACATCCATCTCCAATGTTGATCTAGAACTTTGCCATCTCTGACTCTCTTCCTTTCATTACTGTGATAGTAACACACCTCTTCTCCTCATACAATATCAACATTTCTTCCACATCTTCCTCAGATTTGATTAGCTGCATGCCTGCCATTCCTACACCCTCTTGCTTCACATAGTACATTGAATCCTTTTGATCATAGGCCTCTATCCCAATAATAGCTAACATGTTGATATATGTGATACCTGATTCACATAAGGTCCTTTCCAGATTGTCACAGCCTTGGAAATGAAACCTCATATCCCATGGTTCATCATCATCGTCCAAACTGCAAGTTCAGTTAGCATTACATTCAGTTAACACCATTCAGTGAACAACAGATTCAGATAACAGCAAATTCAGTTAATAGTAAATTCAATTCAGTTTGTTGAACTTAGTTAACACTAAATTCAGTTAATAGTAAATTCAGTTATCCACAACTCAGGCTCATATTCAGTTAACAGTAAAAATCATTCAGTCATCCACAATTCAGACTCATATTCAATTAACAGTAAAAATCATTCAGCAAATTCAGTAAATTCACTTATCCACAAGTAAGCTCATACTCGCTTAACAGTACATTCACTTCATCACAATTATTCTGTTCAACTGTTGAAATTGAGATTCAAACCCTAATTCCTAAATTGAGATACATACAGAGGAAAGAGTATAGCTAGACTAGCGAAATCACTCAAAGTGTTCAACTACACTAGCAAAATCACTCAAAATGTTCAAGTACACTAGCATAATCAAAAAGAAAATGTTGGAAACACTCACTCCACGCCGCCGAGGCCTGATGTGAAGTGGTGGCTCCGCCCTGGATTGGCCTTCCAGACCTGGGCCAGTTTGGCGGCCGCACGTGCCTCAATGTCGTCGGAGTTGACGATGTTGCCATCCTCGCCACGCTCATCTCCGCCAACGCCGGCGGATCGGGAGGCGCCAAACGTACCAGGGAGCCCCGTCGGAGAGCGAGGAAGGATGGGGCGGCCACCAGCATCGGCGATGGAGAGGTCGCGGTCATCCCTACCGTCATCGGATGCGCCTCCTTCGTCAACACCGCCACCGTCGTCAACGCCGCCGCCGCCACCACCGGTCGCCATGCGGGAAGTGAGCTAGAAAGACTAGATGGGATCTGGGGAAATGGATGGGTCGGGCCGGCTCGTTAGGTCACGGGCGCCGTCTAACGGCGCGCGTCACGGGCGATGTATCCCCCTGGCCACGTGGCTCTTGACAGCGGGCCCAACCGGTCAGTTTTCCACACAACCATGCCAAACCGTGCGATCAGCGTTATTTGAAAACTGTCAGTGCAAACGTGGTGGTTTTTTGAAAAAAAAAATGAAAGCCGGTGGTCATCTGTTTTAGAGTCCCCTAATGTTGTGGTTTTTTGCAATTTACTCTTCTCATGACATAGAAGCCATTGTACTTGGCCTGCTGCTTCAATACCGACGCAGTATGGGCTCCAATCCTCAAAAGAGACGTAGTTGACTATCATAACTGATAAATCTTGTACTCCCTTTATTTTAAAATATAGTGCGCCTGCGCTTTCAAAGGTCCAACTTTGACAATAAATTTAACTAACGAGACCGACTGCTGTGGGAGAAAAGATTATACTCCCTCCATTCCTAAATACAAGTCTTTGGAGAGATTCCACTTTGAACCACATACGGAGCAAAATGAGTGAATCTATACTCTAAAATGCATCTAGATACATCCGTATATGGTCGATAGTGAAATCTCTATAAAGACTTATATTTAGGAACGGAGGGAGTATAATAAAAAACTTCTTTTGAATACGATTTCACTTGTATAACTTTTGCTCCCGCCGCAGTTGGCCCCATTGGTTAAATTTATGGTCAAAGTTGAACCACAGGAATAGAGGTAGCACGGAGGGAGTATAAGTAGATCCATAGGGCCACCCGCATTTAAACTCTCAGTCTAAAAAAAGCTTTAACCTCTATTAAAATTGGCAGGTTTATTGTATGAACTTCCCGTCACAACTTTCAACTTAAGAGATAAAAGCACTCGGACCACGGATTAAGCAGAAAAATAGTGACCAACATTGCATCATCCTGAATTGCAAAATAACAGCTCATGAAAAAAAGACTGAGCGGTAATATTATATTAAAGTAAATTTTATGTACTAAAAGGATGGATATACAATGGCGCCAATGAGGACTACTTTTGAATATAGTGATGAAAGATTTTCGAAGGATAAGTACATCGGACACGCCAACCAATTGGATAGAAGTCTGTGGTATATTTGGATCACTTGTCGTACATGCTCATAGCATCTTTATGCTATGTATAAGACTTGAAATGTAATCATTTCCTACCAGACCATCTTGATGAATGCTGGGTCGCGCTGCATGGGCCATGACTATCCCTGGATGAAGCACTTTTATCCAATGCAGCAGGTATTTTTACATTACTGAACGATGGTGCCTGGACTGGGAAATTTTGGTCCCTCAGAGCGTTGATAGTGATCGTTCTCCAGCCGCAAGAACATAGTAGGGAAGAATTCATTCCCAAAAAGCACCTGTCACCCACTCCCGTGTCTCTCTCTCCCTCGACGACGGTGATTGTCCCGTGCAACACCCGAAACACAGGAACATGTATGGCACTCCATCATCCAAAAAGCAAGGATTTTCCCAGCCGATTTGGATCCAGTATGTCCGGGGTCGGGGGCATCCTAATTGTTCTTCACCATTGGTTGCAGCTGGTTGTTCGGGACAGTTCATTTACAATCAGGGGCAATACTAATTGCATGTCTAATCTAAGTATATATTTCTATACTACAAGTTTAAGTTACAAATTTGTTGGCTCTCACGTTTTAGAATGAACGTGTTTCAAGACAAATGTTGTATAAGACCAAAAGAATCTTTATTAATAAATCCTCCAAAATGAATCAGCAATACACAAAGCCTGAATACACCCAACATACACATAACTACTTGACCATACACACAGATAGTTGCTAGTAATAATTACTTGAATATACATAAAATACACATGTGCCTGCAACTACAGAGATGCACTCAAGCCATGAGGCCGGCAATGGCAAGCAAAACGGCAAGGCCGAACCCCGTGGCCTCCACATTGGTGGCAGCGGAGACAGGTGTCGGTGGGGGAGCGTTGCTTGCACTTGGGCCGCCGGCCGGGGCGGGTGACATAGAGGAGGAGCCTGACATGACATCGATCTTAACCTTCATGCCGCCCGCGCAATGACCAGGGAAACCACAGATGAAGTAGCGGGTGCCGGTGGCTGTCAGGGTGACAACATCATTCCCGGAGTTGAAGGTGGTGACGGGATTGGCAGTGCTGCAAGAATCGTAGTCTGCCTTGCTGACTTCAAGGACATCGTGTGCCTGAGGGGAGTACTTGAAGACGATCTGATCGCTGGTTTGGAAGTTCCTAGAGGACGCCCAAGTGTCGTATTTCGTGCTGAGGTCCCATGCGCCGCCCGGCTCGCCCACGTTGTAGATTGCCGCTGACGCGGTGCTCAGGACGGCCATCGCTGCCACGGCGAGAAGAATGGTTCTCCTGGCAGCCATTGCGGTTGGAACTGTAAAGAGAGCTAGCAGAGGAGATTATAACTTGTAAGGCAGGTGTGTATCGATCCTTGAGCGGAGAATGTGTTTACTTCCCTAGGAGGCAGTGTCCGGTCCTATATATAGAACAACACAGGCTACACCTGGTGTGATGGAGAAACATGTGCGGTTGGTGGGAGCGTAGAATGAAGTTTGTGTACCTGGATTTTGGAATTTGAATATTGTGTGTAGGTGGGAACACAAGCAGCTGGTACGTACCTGTTCAAAATAGACTGAGGATGTGAAGACCGGGCTGTGCTGTTGGCGTGCTGACCATTTCACGCGTTCCTTTCTTTTTTCTTCAGTATCGACGTGGTCTACAAGAACATGAGGTAGACTATCACGATCCACATAGCTTCTTTTTTTAGGGGATCCACATAGCTTCTGACGTAGATCCAATTGTCCAAAGCATTACTTTGACAAAGCTTTTTTTTATTAGTAGATTTGACATATTAAATAGACCCTAAATTTTTGTTGTTGGAATGATTTAATTACAAGTGCACCCGCAAAAAGAAAAATTACAAGTACAAATGATACAGTTGGTCACTATAATGTTATCCTATATACCTAAGTTAATAGAGCTAAACTAGCAATTAGTACTACTCTATTAATAGAAAATTGGGGGTTCTACTCTCTGCACAGGTGCATGGTACGGGTGGCCTGTTGCGTGCCATGATTTGGATCGCAAACACTACACACTAGTGTAGAATCTTGAATTTCTCGAAAAAAAAAAGTGCAAGAAAGTGCAAGATAAATATGACCTTTCATTTTAGATAAAATATTAGTTGAATTGCAGGCTGAAAAGTCCATTTTAGCAGTTTTAAATGTGCTAATTGTATGTATCCAACACTAGTATCAAAACTAGTCCTTGTCGCCATGATACATCTAGGTTTTCCATGAACAATCACCAAAGGAGAGGATCCCCATGTGAATGAATTACTCAAATCACCGCAAAGTGCTGAAATTTTAATTACAAGTTTGGGTGCGAGGAGAGAAATTCTATTGCTCATTTTTTAGATAGCTCACCATTCATGCCAAATGGTAGGAGAGATATTCCCGCCAAGACATAGCGGATATTTGTAAAATTTAATTCAGTTTAATAATACATCACACAGTATATTATTTCACTCGGTGATGTTATGTTGCAGTCCAGGATGATGCACTGTGGGTCAATTGTACGGCTCAACATGCATTTTACAATTCCTATCATGTTTTTTGCCTGGATGTAATTTAAAACATGTTAACTTAATTAACTGTATACGGTATGAAAGCTTTACTTCTTGATTTGAATATTGGAATTTGTTCAACGTTGGCCTTTTAAGTTGGAGGTTGTGACTTTTTTTGTCATTGAAACTTGAAAGGTGTATGTGAAGGTGTAAAAGAAATCATTGAAGGCTGCAATATAATTAGTTCTCACGTAAAATTCACATAACTACTTGACTATACACACAGATAGTTGCTAGTAATAAGTACATCTCTATACAATAACGTACACATGTGCCTGTGACTGCCGAGATGCACTCAAGCCATGAGGCCGGCAATGGCAAGCAAAACAACGAGGCCAAGCCCCATGGCCTCCACATTGGTTGCAGCGGAGACAGGTGTTGGCGGGGCAGCGTTGCTTGCATTTGGACCGCTGGCCGGTGCGGGTGATGAAGAGGAGCCTGGCATGACATCGATCTTGACCTTCATGCCGCCCGCGCAATGGTCAGGGAAACCGCAGATGAAGTAGCGGGTGCCGGTGGCGATGAGGGTGACAACATCATTCCCGGAGTTGAGGGTGGTGACGGGGCTAGCGGTGGTGCAGGAGTCGTAGTCTGCCTTGCTGACTTCAAGGACATCGTGTGCCTGAGGGGAGTACTTGAAGACGATCTGATCGCTGGTTTGGAACTTCCTAGAGGACGCCCAAGTGCCCTAGTTGGTGCTGAGGTCCCATGCGCCGCCCGGCTCGCCCACGTTGTAGATTGCTGCAGACGCGGTGCTTAGGACGGTCATCACGGCAACGGCGGGAAGAATGGTTCTGGTGGCAGCCATTGAGGTTTGAACTGCAAGGAGATATAGCAGAGGAGATTATAGTGCAGGTGTTGTTGTGTTGGTCCTTGAGCGGAGATTGTGTTTGCTTCCCATGGTGGCTGTGTCGGGTCCTATATATTACATGCTATGCCCTGGTGGGTTGAACAGACGTGTGTAGTAGGTGGAAGCCTAGAAAGGCATACAGCTGGTACGTACTTGGTCATACTCAGACACGTAGGAGTATATATGATAATCATCGATCGACTGAACATCTGAAGACCGGGCTGTGTTGTTGGCCTGATGACCTTTCACGCGTTTCCTTTCCTTTTCCTCCAGTATCGACGCGGTCTACAAGACATAAAGTAGACTACCACAATCCACATACCTTGTGACGTAGATCCAAGTGCCCAGCTGCATTTCAACTCCCTCTAAAAAAGCCTTTAACTTCCTCTGTTAAAATTGTCAGCTTTCAACTACCTGATTTCCAGCTGGATCACAAATTCACAACTAATTAAAATTGCAGCTTTTAAATTTCAAGAAACAAAAATCACAACTCTCCTAAAAGCAGAATATATTTATGGCAGAGAAATCTGACATTAAACTCAAGAAGTAATGCTTTTGTATCACACATTTATGAAATTTGAAATTGGTAAAATGGTGTATTCAGCCTGCGAAAATTCAGCGGAACAAATGACTCACTTTGCATTATCCTAGACTGTAAAAAAAGGGTTTAGATAATGGATAAGAATATGTTAAAATACAACTGGGTTCCCTTGTCCGACCGACCATACAACACTACAGTAAGCGTGCACGTGCAACACACGACCTCCACTACTAATCAATATGTTAAAATACAT